>NC_046369.1:27081003-27381003 GCF_011125445.2 Fundulus heteroclitus | reverse complement strand
CATATTCCCAGCCGTATTCAAGCACTTGCTTGGAAGGATGCAATTCACTATGACATCTAAGATGAAGCCAATAGTTTGCCATGATCCGTTTTCTCCTCAATTCTAACAGCGTTTCCACCTGTAAAGCATTCACTGGGGTAAAAGCACCACTACACACTCTTAAAGACTGTGCTTGGATCACATCTAGTATTTTCCAGTAGATATTCAGCTGCTGAACCATAAGCTACACATCAATAATCAATTACTGACTTAATCAAAGCTTGATATATGTCATGATTTCGGCACTGTTGTCTGGTCTAATCTCTCATGTCACACACCTGTTTAGCTCTGCCCATTCCTCATTACTTCAGATCTGTTCCACCTGCTCTCACTAGTATATAACCAGCTCTAAGACCAGACAACAGTGCCAGTATATATCATTACCAGTGTTGGCTATTTGTGAGACTTATTCCAACGTTATTTGTTCTGACTTCTGGTGATCCTGACCTGTTTGCCTTTCGACCTCTGAGCCTGCCTGTTCCTGTCTGATCCTGTTTGCCTGATCTGATTCCTGACTTCTGCCTGACCTGACTACCTGCTTGATCTCTGCCTACTGTGTACCGACCGGATTAGTTTCCTGACTTCTGAGCTTGCCTGCCCTCGTTCAGTCTGTCTGCTGATCTGTGTATCGAACCTGAATCTGTGACCCGACTTTGTCCTGGAATGTCCTTCGGCACCTCACTGGCTCTCTGATCTCCTGGCTCCGACCTTCGACCACGTCCCAGACTTCGTCTTTGGCTTCGCTCTACGGCTCATCCTGCTCATGTTTGCCCTCACGGTTCTGATCTCCTGCCTGTCCTCCAACTCCCGATACACCTGCCTCTAGGACTCTCTGAGCGGCAACCGCCGCGCGGGATTGGTGATCCGCCAGCTGGGATCTACCTCTACTACTGGATCCGGACTGGACATTAAGACCAGGTTAGTGACCGATACATTTGTGTGCAAACACTTTCAGATAAGCGTGGTCACTAACCTGTTATCTCCTCCTCCTGACGCCTCCCGCTCCGTTGCCGATTTTAATAAACTGTTAAACCTAAACTGTTTGTCTGCCTCGAATACTGGGTCCACCCGTTCTGAGCCAAACAATATATTCTCTTTAAAACTAATGAACTAGTTCCCATTTCCCTTCCTGCCAAACACCTCATCACATTTATTACTTTTTATGCATATCCTTAAATTCTATCAATATGATCTGTCAATGTTAGGTGTGAATCAAATATTAAACCTAAATACTTGAAGAATCTGACGCTCTACACTTCTTTCCCATATATTTTCAGTTTGAGATTCTAATTAACTTTATTCCTAGAAAAGAAGACTGTTTCAGTTTTTTTTACTGAAAATCTAAACCCTCAGTGATACTCCCACTCAACCACATCATTTACTGCTTTTTGAATCTTAACTAATATATTTCCAATGTTTCTCCCTCTTTTCCATAGTACACCATCGTCTACAAAAAAAGGCCGACCAATGTTATCTGGAACATTAGAAAAAATATCATTAATCATGATAACGAAAAGCAAAGGACAAATACAACCTTCCTGTAGTGCACCATTATCAAGTGTATGTATACTTGTCATGATTTGTCTTGGATGAACCCAGAACACAGCACACACACACACACACACACATAGCTAGTTTCCAGAGTTTATTGAAGCAGCAAGAAGTGGATGATGAAAGCCAGAGTCATTTACCAGACGGAGGTTGCATGGGTACAGGAACTGGCAGACGGGAACATGACCAGGACATGAGCAGGAACAGGACAAGCATGATGTTCAGAGGACTGGAGAAGAGATGGTGACTATGGACAAACTGAGGTGAGTTCTTATAGAGGTGAGAGCAGGTGGAATGAATCCAAGGTTGATTGCAGCCTGACAGGTGTTCCCAATAGGGGCTGCACTGGGGAAGGAGCAAGAAATGTTCAGAATGCAGCCTTCAGGCTGCATCATGACAATACACACTGGACAAAACTAAATTAACTCGAACCTGAATCTGTCTACCAAAGAGAAAGTCTTTAATGAATGGCTTAGCACCTAAATACATCACAGACTTGTTATCAGCATATCAACCCTCCAGACCACTAAGGGCGTCTGGCTCCAGCCTACTCTGCATACCCAGAACCAGAACCCAACACGGAGAAGCAGCACTTAGTTCCTATGCTCCACTTATCTGGATCAAACTTCCAGAAAACTGTAAAAGTGCAGAAAGCTTGAGTTACTTTAAATGAAGGTTAAAACACACTTGTTTAGGACTGCCTTCGACTGTTCTAGTTAAACTGTTTTACTGAAACATCATTAGTTCAACTTTGTAGTCCAACTGTTTTTAATGTTTGCTTTTAGTTTCTATATTCCCATGTTCTACTTTGTTTCTACATTTTATTCCTACTTGCTTTTATTCTGTTTTATGTTCCTATAATTTAATCATGTAAAGCACTTTGCATTGTCTCTGTGCTTTACAAATAAATTTGCCTCGCCTTGCCTTAATCCAAGCAAATACCCTGGTCCCAATCCCCAACATGTATCATTTAATCAAAAGGGCCTTCCTCCACTTCATATCGTATGCTTTCTCAATATCAAAGATCACTGCAATTATAGATTCATTTTATACTAAAGCCTATCTGATTTCAAAAGTTAGACTTTCTGTTGTCATTCATTCAATATTTTTTCACAAATTTGAAGTAAGCGCTACTGGACGATAACTATTTGGCTTAGATGGATTGTTACCTGATTTGCGCATTGGGAGAATAACTGCTCTTAAATCTGTTTCCGTCCTTCAATAACTTTGCAAAACCCATTGTATGAGTAAAAGGGCTCATCTTTTTAAAACTGGCCTTTGTTTTTCCCCATGAATCTCAAGATGACAATAAATTTATCTGCCTTCAGTTTTTCTTTCTATGAACTGATTCAGTTTTACTTCCAGATTGGCTTTCATTCCTAACTCGTTTGTTGCCCTTGGTTTGCTTAACCAACTCCTTTCCCCACTTTCCTGCATCAAATTAATTTCCTCATCCTCATGATTATCGATCATATCCCCCACCAACTGCCCAACTCTGACTTACACACTCTCAACCGCAGGGACATGATGATCAACACTGACACTTACATTTCCCACACTCTTTTAAGTACTTCTTTCCTCTAATGCCGCTGCCATCTCCCCTTCTGGCCGCCTGCCAGGTCAAGCGACTCCACAGCTACAAGCCATTCCCAACTCTCCTCACCTGTTGGCTTCTGCATCCTTAAATGTGCTGCTTGGTTAGAGAAGATAGGCAGCACCTGCACCACTGTCCACCTCTTGCTCCCTGCTGGAGAAAAGATAATACTGCACCACATCACTACCCAGCATATATCTGGATATATTAATGGGACCAAACTATAAAACAAATCCCATACTGCAATCTATGTTTTGTTATTGCATTAATTTTTCATATTACACATTATCATTAAAGTTCAGCTCTAGGGAATCATTGACCAACAATATGAAATCATTCACTCTGACAAGCTGGGGTGAGGTGAAATGATGATCTCCTCTGTCTGCGGTCATACATAATGAAACAGAGGGACCTCTTATAAAATCATGAAAATCAATGCAACATAGATTTATCAAGACCTATATTACACTGGGTGAACAATGTTTGCACATTTGTATAGCATAAAACAAATTAAAAAGGCTTTCTGATAAATTAACATTTCATTTTAACATAAGCGATAACTACAGAGCCCTATATGCTCTTTCACAAGGTCTCTGGAAGTCCACTGGTCTTTGAATGTTCCACTGCTTATAAAGGGGTGTCCAATATGTTTCAGCTAGGCCCAAAAGAGCTTTCAGTAAATTTTAGTACCAAGATACCCGACTATATTGACTGGATCATTTGAACAACGTAAAGGGCTCTGAACAAGAACCAATTCAACTCACCCAGCTGTATTTGTGTAGCACTTTAAAATACAACTCAGTTGGCCAAAGTGATTTACACACACACACACACACCCTAGAAAGCCAATAATTCAAAATATAACAAAATAATTTAGTAAAATTGAGAGTGGATACTTAAAAACAAACAACAAAACCATAAAAGTCAACGTCAGACAGAAAAACATAAATGAGCCGATTTTAAAATTATTTTTATAGTGTTGACAGAGAAAGCAGAGAAGGCAGAGAAGTTATTCCTCTGCCTCCTTTAGTGATAATATGGTACATGTAATAAATGTAGTGTTTTTGTAGCTTTGGAGGCAATGGTGTCAGAACTGGAGACCCGGCTCTGTGCTGTTGAAAAACCAGCCCATAGCCACCCCTTAGCTAGCGCGGAGCCACAGAGATTAGCTTCACGTAGCGGTCCTCCAGTAGCACCCAAGCAGCCAGCAACCAGGCCGGCTAGGTGACAATATGCAGGAAGCATAGCTCTAGATTCCAGCTCCAAGATCACCACCAACCCGTCTGCGATTCTAACAGATTTTGCCCACTCAGTGACACACCCGCTGAGAAGCGGACTCTGGTAATTGGCAGTTCCATAGTCAGAAAGGTGGCACTAAAGACACCAGGGACCATAGTCAAATGCCTGCCAGAGGCTAGAACGACCGACATTAAATTCTACCTGAAACTGCTTACCAAGGATAAGCGTAAATACAGAAAGATTACCGCTAAAGTTAGTGTTTCTTCGGTGTGACAGTTTGCTAAAACAATGTATGACTCCGTAATTTTCTCTGGTCCCCTGCCTGATCTGACCAGTGATGACATGTTTAGCCGCATGTCATCATTCAACTGCTGGTTGTCGCTGGCGAACTTTCTGGGGAAAACCTGGTCTGATCCGGAGAGACGGCATCAATCCGACTTTGGATGGTGCAGCTCTTCTTTCTAGGAATCTGGCCAAATTTATTACTTTTCCAAAATGCTGACAACCCAGGGTCCAGACCAGGAAGCAGAGCTGTAGTTTAACACACCTCTCTGCAGCCTCTGTACTGTTACTCAACCATTACCTTATTGAGACAGAGTCTTTCCCACAGCAAAAACTGGATTAAAACTGATCTAAAAGGAGGAAATCATAAAAATCTCCTAAAAATCGATATGACTCAATTTGAACCAAATAAAATAATGATATGTGGTTTATTAAATATTATGCCTCTCTCTCTCCAAAGACTCTGTAAGTTAACAAATTGATTTCTGAAATTCAGATTGATTTATTTTATCTCTAAGAAACCTGCCTACAGGAGGACTATGTTAGTATAAATGAGTTAACTCCCTCCAATTATTTAAATTTCCACGTTACTTGTTGTGTTTTGCATTAGACAGTGTAACTCCTTTAAAAAAGAAGGTGATTTTTCACAGGACGCTTGCTCCCTGGTTTAGTTTAGAGCTGTGTTCTTTGAAGCACAATGTTAGGAAATTGGAGAGAAAATGGCCCTCTACACACCAAGAGGAATCCTACCTAATCTGGTATAACAGTCTACTGTTGTATAAAAAGACCATTCAAAGAGTTAGCGCAGCATATTTGTCATCATTAACAGAGAAGAATAAAACTAATCCTAGATTTCTCTTTAGTACAGTTGTCAAACTTAGAGTCATAGCTCCGTCGATCCATCCATTCCCTTAGCTCTCAGCAGTAAAGACTTTATGGGAATGAGGTCAGGACAGAGGATCCAGTATTCAAACCAGACAGCAGGTAAGATTAAGATGTTTATTTTCAGACTGGCAAAAACAGGGGCAGGCCGGCTCGGTGATCCAACTAAACAGTCCAAGGTCAAAACCGGCTTATCAGAAAGGCTAGATTGTCCAAAACAGAATCCGGGCTCAGAGTCGGGAAACAGAATAAGGTTCGGTACACTGACAGGCTGGATGAGGACAGGCAGGCTCAGTGGTCATATAACAGTCCAGGATCGGTACACAGTAGTGTGGAATAAACAGGCAGGGATCAGGCAGACTCAGAAACTCCAATAAACAGCACCAGGTCAGGCAAAACAGGCAGGCAGTCAGATCAAGCAGGAAAAACCGGTTCAGGGTCAGGCTGGCTTAAAATCCGGAGACAATCGGGTTTGCATCAACAGGTCAATTGAAAAAGAGAACGCTGAAACAAAACTCAGCATTGGCTCGTAAATGATCTGACAAATTGTAGTAGGATGAAATAGTTTTAAATAAGGAGGTGAAGAGGTGAACAGAGCAGAGAGCTAATTACAAGTGAAAACAGGTGTAACTAATCAAAGGAAGGGAAGTGACTGACAGAGAACTGAACTGATAAGTTGGTGACTAGAGACTGACAGGTGAACAGATCTGACTGGCTGGTGACTGCTAACAGAGGAGTGACAAACAAACTGATAGGGTGGAAACAGAGAAGAGAGCTAGTAGATTGCTGACAGGTGATCAGGGCTGAACTAAATGCTTGTAGAACACAGACTGATAAACCACTAAAGTAAAGAAAAGTGCAAAGCTAAACTAACACAAAATCCAGATCGAGACATTCTTCATAAATGGAACTGATTCCATTAAAAATAAATAATTGCCATCCTCCCAAAAATGATTACCTTGTTCTCAGTAAGTGAGGCAGCATTGGAGGAACCTTTAGAACCTGATCGGTGTTCAAAAGCAGTAGAGCTTTCTGAGCTATCTAAAATTTTAGCTTCTTCTAAACCTTCTACTTGTAGGTTAGACCCAATCTCAACCAACATTTATTTAAGGAGGTATTCCCTTTGATTAATGCCCCCGTTTTAGACATTTAATCTATCCTTAGTAAATGGATTTGTAGCACAGGCTTTTAAAGTAGCTGTTATTAAACCTTTACTTAAGAAACCATCTCTTGATCAAGATAGTTTAATAAATTACAGACCTATATAATCTTCTCTTGCCATCTATTTTTTGAGAAAGTAGTTGCTAATCAACAAAGTAATGACCTAGTTGAAGAGTTTTAGTCAGGCTTCAGAGCTCATCATAGTACTGAAACAGCTCTGGTGAATGTCACTAATGATATTCTCATGGCCTCAGATAATGGATGTTGTGCAATTATACACTGTTTAAGGTTATTTAATGTTTATTAAATAACCATCTGTCTGTTAAGTATTGTCTGGTGATGATCAGCTCTTATGCTGATATCAAGACAATGTCATGTTTTGTAACCTGAACCCGAACACACCACACTCAGAGTTAAATTTTAAGTGAGTTTATAGAAGAGGATGAATGGTGGATGATGATGACCAGAGTCCAAACCAGGCTGGAGCAGGAGGCAGTTAATGGCTAGAGCTGGCAAACAAGATGGAACCGGAGCATGGAGGTGGCAAGACCAGCAGCACAGCAGAAAGGAGATAGGAAACCAGAACCACAGCAGGATAAGCAGCACGACTGGATGAATACTTGCAGGGCTGGAGTGAGAGCAGGACCAGGATAACAGCAGGCAGACGGTAAACTCAGGCTGGACAAGAACAGGACAAGGTGAGCAGCGATGAGCAGTGGAACACAGAGGTAACAGTACGGTCCGACAGGGAAGAGCTAACTGATGAAGGTTTAAATAGTTATGACAGGTGGAAAGAGTCCTGGCTTGATTAGTGGCTGACAGGTGTAGGTGATTAGTGGAGCATGGGATCTGGAGCTGTATGGGAGGCTGGGGGTGCCCTGAAATGTCCATGGTGCAGCAGGCAAGGCTGCACCATGACAGACAATGGTTCAAAGGGATGAATTCGAGCTCTAGCGATCTTTTAACAGCAAAACCTGCACACACACAGAATGTGACAACTTGTTTTCAAGTCCAAGAATTTAATAACAGAAATAAAATGAACATCCAGAGAACATCACTATGTAATGCTGTTTATCTGAATTAACACCATATTTCGATCAGTAAATCCTCTCTACTAGGCTAGTGAAACTTAACTAAACTACTAAGCAAAATGAAGATAAAAAGAAGCTAAGCTAAGGAACTATTTACATGCAAAAACAAACAAAAGACAAAACAAAAGTGTTTGATCATAATCAGAATACTTCAGTGAATCCTGGTTCACTGCAGATCTGATTCCAAAAGCATGGAATGAAGTTAAAAACATTTGGCATGTGTTTCAATCCATTCACAATGCAAAGCCCAAGTCAACCAGAACATTATTTTGAGTAAATAATATTATCTTTTTCCGGTTGGTAGGCAAATGGAGTAGACGTGTGGTGAGAGCGCTCCGGCCGTCTGTTTATTTTTTCATACCACTCAGCCCTCATACCTTATAAGTTGTCTACTTTTTTTGTTTGCTATACATTTTTCTCTTTGTTTGCAACGTGGCCTATAAGTGGGATTAAGATGCCGCCTAAAGGACAGAAAACTACCGAAAAGGGGGATGCTAACGCTGGGCCTAGCTTAACACTCGACGCCATTAGAGCTACTTGAAGAACACCGCAAAAAGCTGTCTGAGGAGTTCAAGTCATCTTTTGATGCGATAGACTCAGCCCGACTACGCATAACGCTGCCCGGCGGAGCCAGAAAGTGGCTCAGCACCGTCGATGGAGCCCAAAAGTATATTGACCAGCACCCTGAACTATCTGGTCATTCGTGAGAAGTGTTTGGATTTCAACAGGACCCATAATTACTTTTACAGGACTAATTGCTGCCTCCTCTACAACCAGCGTCACTCTAGGTGATATCGCTTCATCTTATTTTCATCACGCGAAGACGTTTAACATACGAGGGTGGCCTTGCTTTCGGTAATGTTCGAGTAGTTTGGGTACTGTTAGTACGTGTTTTTCGAGCATCCCGATCTACATACAAACGTTTAATCATTTTTAGTTATATTCCACTGTTTTTTTCGGTCCTGAGTTAAACATGCCTACTGTTCTCTATCCCCATATAAAGGTGGCATTTTCCTCTTTTCTTGAGGTGCTATTGTTTTTCTGTTTATAGGCCGGGGCGGTAACTTTAATTGCTTATTAGAACTTGGAAGAGAAGTTGATGTGAGATGGTTATGTTACAGAGCTTGCTGCTGCTTGTTTTGGCGGCTGTCTTGGTTTAGGAGGGTGGGGAAGGGGTATATGTCACTGTCAATAATGCTTCAGTATGCTTTAAAAGTCTGAAAAAAGTGCTGGTCACTTGTTATTGCTCCACTCACTGGGTCTCTGCAATCAGTTTTGACTATATTTTCCTAATCGTGCAGTATGATTAACCATCTCAACTTAACGAGCTGGAATGTTAAAGGTTTAAACCACCCTGTTAAAAGGAGGAAGGTTTTTTCTCATCTCAAACACCTTAGGACCAAGATAGCTTTCTTACAAGAAACCCATATTCGTAGCTCTGATTCCAAACGTCTGTTATCTCGCTGGTCAGGTCAATGTTTTCATTCATTTTTTGAGGCTAAGGCTCGGGCGTCTCAGTTCTTATTGGTCATGATGTTCCATTTGAACCTTATAATGTGGTTTCAGATAATTATGGACGGTATGTGATTGTCTCAGGTAAATTATATAATACGCTGGTAGCATTAGTCAATGTGTACGCCCCAAATGTGGACGATGCAGATTTTTTCAAACAAGTGTTTTCTTTGCTGCCAGACCTAAATACATACTCTCTTATTTTTGGAGGGGATCTCAATTGTTGGTTAGACCCTGATTTAGACCGATCTTCAAAAAAACCCAGCTCAGTCAGCAGGTCAGCCAGTCTCGTCTGTGACTTCCTCTCTGACTTTGGTATTAGTGATATCTGGCGTTTCCTGCATCCTACTCACAAGGAGTACTCATTCTTCTCACAGGTTTATCACACATATTCTAGAATTGACTACTTTTTTGTTGATGATCAACTTCTCCCCTTGGTTCACTCTTGTGAATACCAGCCTATTGTAATTTCTGACCACGCCCCTCTTTTATTAGCTATGTCTTTCCCTGGTTTTAGCCCTGGAAGCAGGCAGTGGCGATTCAATTCTACCCTTTTATCAGATGCAAACTTTAATAAGTTTATTGAGAAAGAAATAACCCATTTTATTGACACTAATACCACTCCAGGAATTTCTTATCTCACCTTATGGGATGCACTCAAAGCCTACTTGCGTGGACAAATTATCTCTTACACTTCTCGTATAAGGAGTGACTCAAAAAGGGAATGCAACGAGCTGGTCCGCCAAATTGAAATTATCGATAAGCAATATGCCCAAAATAAGTGTCCAAACCTATACAAGAAAAGGGTGGAATTAAAAACTAGATTTGACTTGCTTACCACCCACCATGTTGAACGTCTGCTCTTGAGAAATAAAACCATGTTCTATACCTATGGAGACAAGTCTGACAAACTGTTACCCAACCAACTTAAGGGCTCTTAAGCAAAGCAGGCTATTTCTAAAATACAGTCAGATTCCGGTCAAATCACAACTGATCCGTTTGAAATCAATACTTCCTTCAAAGAATTTTACACCAAATTGTACTCTTCGGAGGCGCATGTGGATTCCAGTGTAATTTTTAGCTTTCTTAATGGTCTTGATATTCCTACAGTTTCAGTAGAATCCAGGAAGAGACTGGAAGAGCCCATATCAAAGGCAAAAATAATGGCGGCTATTAACTCAATGCAGTCAAACAAGTGTCCTGGTCCAGATGGCTTCCAAACTGATTTTTTTTTTAAATTCTCCAAGCTACTCTCACCGGTACTTTGTTCTGTCCTCTTAGAGTCTTGTAAATTGTGTCAGTTACCTCAGTCCCTTACTGAGGCCTGTATCACACTCATTGCAAAGAAAGGCAAAGATCCGAATAGCTGTGCATCATATAGACCCATCTCACTTTTAAACACGGACGCTAAGATCCTAGCCAAGGTCCTTGCACATAGGCTAGACAGTATTCTTCCCACTATTATTTCTACAGATCAGACTGGCTTCATCAAAAGCAGACAGGGATATTTTAACATTAGGCGGCTTTTTGACATTCTCTACTCGGCTCCTGAACATAGGCCCGAATGTGTGATTACAATCGACGCAGAAAAAGCATTCGATCGGGTCGAATGGCCTTACTTATTTGCTGTGCTGGACAAATTTGGTTTCGGCCCTGCTTTTAACTTATGGATCAAGTTGCTTTACTCCCAGCCCACTGCAATGATCCGTACTAATTCCCAAATATCAAGTCCTTTTAAATTGTATTGTGGTACCCGCCAGGGCTGTTCCTTGAGTCCCATGCTCTTTAATTTGGCTATAGCACCCCTTGCTATAGCACTCCGCAGTTGGAATGATATATCTGGTATTTGGAGGGGAGGTGTGGAGCACAGGGTCTCCCTTTACGCAGATGATCTTCTGTACATCTCTAATCCAACTGACTCGCTCCCTTCTGCCCTGTCGCTGCTCAGTCATTTTGGTAGTCTCTCAGGCTATAAACTGAACATCAGTAAGAGTGAGCTCTTCCCTATTAATGAGGCAGCACGAGCCTTGGATCTCACTAATCTCACTTTTAAATTGGAATATAACAAGTTCACTTATCTCGGAGTCATAGTTACCAAAAAGTATAAAGATTTATTCAAAGAAAATTTTGCTGTTTTACTAAATCAGATTAAAAAGTTACTATTACAGTGGTCACCTTTGTCAATGTCTTTGGTTGGACGTGTAAATTATATCAAAATGGTCATACTACCCAAACTCCTATACCTTTTCCAAACCTTACCAATTTTTATTCCTGGCTCATTTTTTCAAAAGTTGGATTCTGTCATATCCTCATATATATGGCAGGGCAAGCGCCCTCATCTAAACAAAACCTACCTTCAAAAAACAAAACAGCAAGGGGGACTTGCACTGCCGAATTTCCGTTTCTACTAATGGGCGTCCAACTTGAGAAGTCTTGTACATTGGTCCTTTTACTATGACCATTCTGATTGTCCTGACTGGGTTGCGTTAGAGCTCTGCCCACACAAGGACTTCTCTCCTCTGGCTGTTGTTGGCTCTGCTTTGCCTTTACGTTCTGTTGCATCATCTAACAACCCAGTGGTTAGACATCATTGAAGATTTGGGCTCAGTTCAGGAGACATTTTGGCCTTGGCAGTTTCTCAGTTTGGAGTCCTATTGCCACAAATCATCTTTTCAAGCCGTCTATTTTAGATTCAGGCTTCCAGCGATGGCACCAAAATGGAATAATTCGTTTTAGAGACCTACTAATAGGTGATACCATGGCCTCATTTGAACAGTTGAAAGATAAATATTCCCTTTTAAATTCTGATTTCTTTCGCTATCTTCAGATACGGCACTTTTTCACTTCACAACTGCCCAAATTCTCAACTGCTATAAAGACAGATCCATTGATGAAATTCTGTCGCTAAATCCATCAAAGAAAGGTCTAATTTCTAAACTGTAGAACTGTAGCCCTATTTGGGGTCCTTGAGGGTGGAGCTGTTTCAAGTGCTGCTAGAAAATATTCTATAGCCTTTGCCTTACTTTTGGCACGTCGTGCAATCTTACTCAGATGGAAAGATGCCTCCCCCCATCCCATTCACAGTGGCTGCAAAATATCATGTCCTGTCTAAAACTCGAAAAGATCAGGTACTCACTTAAACAGTCTCTTGTTACATTTGAAAATTTATGGGGCCCTTGAAAACATTTCCAGCTCTCTAATAGTTCAGACATGGTCAACTGCACTTATTCTACCTAGGCGGGTCCTGAGTGTTGTGGAGTGATTATATAGTTTTGGCAGTGACGGGTGGGGTGATGGGGAAGGGGTTATTTTGTTGTATTGTATTATATCTTTGTGCTTCACTACTTGACTTGTTTTACTGTAGTTGTCATACCACTTTTTTATTTGTGAAGTCTATATCTCTCTTGTATGGCACAACAAACCTTTGTATGAACAATTTGTCTTATTGGCTTTTACAAGCCCACCTTGTAACATCTTTGCTCTGTTTTTTGTTTATGTAAAATTCAATAAAAATATCTTGAGTAAAAAAAATAATATTCTAAAGACTGATTTGCCCAGTAAAATCATTTAAACCCTTATGACCGAGTTTGTTAATGCAATTCTCCCTCCGGGCGTCTGGGGTCACTGTAGCAAATCTGTGGCTAAAAGGTTACAGCATAAAGTTATCAAAATTGCCTTTACACCAACATTAATATTCAATATTAATGCGGGGATAAGCTCATAGTACCATCAAAGGATGGCCGAGCAGAACAGTTAAACTTTATGCTTTAAAAACAAGGTCCTTTTGACATGTCTGGAACCGGATGTTAGCAGGATGATAGCATTTTGGCTAGTGGGCATTCAGCACTAACAGCTTAAGGCTTTAGCTTTGTTTTCAGTTATAATGAGTGGGCTGGATAACGCAAACATTAATGTCCCATCAATGTATGAATCCCTTGTAGAGGTAACCTTGTTATAACCAAAGAATAACACACTCAAATAATATTAGCAATACCACGAAACGAAGGCTAGCGTGAGCTACGTCTGTTAGCCCTTTGTTCTAAAACACCATGTGTCCAAACGAGTTACCAAACATTTCCAGACGAACCATTTACCTTCTCTCTCTCAGCTCTCTGCCCAAACCTGTGAGTCCATGTGAGTCGGCCCATTTTGGTCATATAAGGAGGGAGCGTTGAAAGCAGGAATGTTGTTGGTTTGTTCAGCAGCGTGCAATCCTGGGGTGTTGTGGCCTAGCACTAATACGCATGTGTGGTCGGGACCGGAGGCCTGGTCTCTGCCACGTTCTCTGGCTTGGATGCAGCCCGATTTAAGCAGATTCTCCTCATGAGCATTCCAAGTGGGTTCTGCTGCTGGCTTTCAGCTCCATCTGGGGTTCGCTTCCCGGTAAAGGCTGAGGAGAAATACAACAGAGCTGTTTTGGCAAGCAGGATCCGTCCTCCTGCTACCAGTGATGAGGTTAAAACAGCAGACTTAGCTCTGTATTTGCCCGGATATGTTCCCTGGGTGACGAGAGTCCTCTCCAGATGCAGCCTGTGTGTTCTTTCAGGCCCGTTCAGGGCCCATGGCCTGAAGTGGTTTCCTGGTCTGCTCCAGGACGAGGTGGTCTTAGAGAGAGGCTCTGAGAAGGTCTGAAGAGGAGAGCTTTGTCTGTGGGTGGAAAGTTTTATAGCAGGGGAGCCCTGGTGAGAGAAGGAGGGGCCGTCCCCGCGGGCTCTCTCTCCTCTGTGGCTGTGTCATCAGAACTCAATCTGATTCAGTCAAACCATTTTGATGATCATGCCGGTAATATCACAACAATGGACTTGTGTCTATACTTGTCCTGATAGATGTCAGTGCTGCATTTGACAGAGTTGATCACAATATTCTCCTAGAAAGACTTGAACATACTGTAGGGATTAAGAGGAAAACATAAGGCTGGTTTAAATGTTATCTGCCTGACAGATTCCAGTTTGTTCATGTAAATAATAAATCTTTAAAATCTAGGGTCACTTGTGGAGTACCACAGGGTTCAGTCATTGGGCTAATTCTCTTTACTATATATATATATATATATATATATATATATATATATATATATATATATATATATATATATATATATATATATTGTTATGATATATTTTTCTGGGATGAACCCAGACACAGCACGCACACACAGAGTCAGTTCTTATGAGTGAGTTTTATTGCATAGTGTGGAAGATGGAGGATGAGACCAGAGTCTTTCAACGGACGGAGGTGAAGGGTGTAGAAGCTGGCCGGCAGGAGGAGTGTGGAGAGACTGACCGGGAGGAACTCTGGAGCCGAGCACTGGAGAGCAGAACATCTGAGCCGGGTGCAGGAGAGCAGAGCATCAGAGCCGAGCAGTGGCGAGCGGAACGTCAGAGCCGAGCCGTGGAGAGCAGAACATCAGAACCGAGCCGTGGAGCGCAGAGCATCAGAGCCGAGCAGTGGCGAGCAGAGCATCAGAGCCGAGCAGTGGCGAGCAGAGCATCAGAGCCGAGCAGTGGCGAGCAGAACGTCAGAGCCGAGCAGTGGCGAGCAGAGCATCAGAGCCGAGCAGAGGCGAGCAGAACCTCAGAGCCGAGCAGTGGAGAACAGAACGTCTGAGCCGAGCGGTGGAGGGCTGAACGTCTGAGCCGAGCGGTGGAGAGCTGAACGTCTGAGCCATGCAGTGGAGGGCTGAACGTCTGAGCCGAGCGGTGGAGGGCTGAACGTCTGAGCCGAATACTGGAGAAAACAAACTGTCGGAAAGTCTTTGGGCTGACTGTAACAAGACCAGGTGAAAGGAGTCTTCAGGCTGACGGTAACAAACGGAGCTGACAAGAATACTGGCAGGGAGTGAACGCTATGGACCGGCGACGGGAACAGAAAGAGGTGAGTCTTATAAAGCGGTGGAAACAGGTGGAAGCAGTTGTGGGTTAATTGCAGCCTGCCAGGTGAAACCGATCAGGCTGCGCAGGAACGAGAGAGAGGGAGAGAGGTTCAGCATGCAGCCAATAAGCTGCATCCTGACATATATATATATATATATATATATATATATATATACTTCCGATTATTATCAGACAGCATGGGGTTAAATACTAATGTTATACTGACGACACAGCTATGTTTATTCATAAACATATTCCTGATGAATCCAATCAACTACTTTGACTACAGGCATGTCTTAATTACATCAAAACCTGGATGACTTTAAATGTCCTGCTTTTAAATGCTGACAAGAAAGGAGTTGTAATTTTTGGACCAGAGTCCTCAAAATATAAACTTCTTAATTCATCACTTAATCTAGATGACATTAAATTAGGCTCTGGTAATAAAGTAAAAAAAAAATCTTGGTGTTATTTTTGACCAAGGCAAGTCATTTAAATCCCATATTAAACAGGTTTCCAGGGTTTCCTTTTTTAGAAATATTATGTCTAGGAGTGATGCTAAAAAACTAGTCCATGCATTTGTTACTTGAAGGCTGGACTTTTAATTCTTTATTATCAGGAAGTCCACAAAATGCAGTTTGAAGCCTTCAGCTGGTCCAAAATGCTGCTGCAAGATTTCTGATGAAAACCAACAAGACCGATCATATTTCTTCAATTTCAGCCTCCCTTCATTGGCTTCCTGTTAAATCAAGAATAGAATTTAATATTCTCTTTCTCACATATAAATGTGATGATCTCGGCACTGGTGCTAGTCTAATTACTCACTCGACACACCTGCTCAGCTCCGCCCCGCCTGCAGTCGTCTCTCACCGGTTCCACCTGTTTCCACCTCAATAAAATCTGCCATCAGACCGGTCACCAGTGCCAGATTGTCTCGAGCCATCCCGGTAAGAATTTTCCAGCGATTCTGATTATAAGCCTGTCCGCCTGCAATTTGCCCGCCCTGTATCTGCTCCGCTGCTTCCGAGTCTGCCCGAACCTGTTCTAATTCTGTCTGCCTGCCTGAGATCTGTTCTGTTTGCCTCTGGACCTTGGGACCTGCCAACCCTGGACTGCAGACCAGCATCTCTGAACCTGCCTTTCCGTGAGTACTGTAACCTGTGTTACCCCTGTGGACCTGTGAACCCATCAGTTACCGAACCTGGACCGGTCCCGGACCCGTCTCTGGATTGCCCGCCAGCACCTCTCAATCCGCCTGTCTGTGAGTACCAGAACCTGCCTAACTTCTGTAAATCTCTGAGCCCGTCAGTATACTGCTGCCGGACCCCTGTCCTTTGCTGCCGACCTCGGACTGCTCATGGATCACGTCCCTGGAAAGTCCCACAGGAACCGTCTGCCTGTCGGCCGCCCACTGGCCAGCGTCCCTGCTAACTCTGCCTGCGAGAAGCCCTCAGTTGCCATTCCCGCTCTACTGCCTCAAGCCAGCACTCCGAACCCCGGTTCCCCTTCTGTCAGGTTAGTGGCCCAACCTCTCTGTCATTCTCTTAGCATTTGCCAATACTGCAGGTATTGGCAAATGTCAGGGCCGGAGTTGGCCCTGACTGTAGGGAGGACGATATAAGTTTTTAATCATACCAGAAAAGGTTTGAGACATTACTGAAGCAGCCAGTTTGTGTTGCTGTGACCTGGAGGTCACATTTTCCTGATCCATTTTAAAATTCCAGGCCAGTCACACCAACTTTCTGGAAGCCATATTTATGAAATACTGTCTGGTAAGAAATATTATAGGCATTGTACATATAAAACTAGTGGTAACATACCTTTATGGGTCAAAGCATTTCTTAAGTCTTCTTGTAAATGTCATAGTTTAAGATCCTGTCTTCGTATTAGTTTTGGTTTCTATTATTGCTTGTGTTCTGTTTAGTCTTAGTTTGGTTTTCTCTCTTAGGTTTGGTCTTAATGGTTATTTACGTTCTGGATTGGTTAAGTTTAGTTTCTGTCTCCTTTCACTTATCCTGTCAGCTCATTTCCTTTTTCAGCCACTTCTCTTCCCTTAAACACCTCCACCTGTTCTGGCAAGTTAGATTCACTCTACTCACCTGTTTATCTGCCTATTTAAGCATGCCTCCTCTGCCACCTCCCTGCCAGAACGCCTCAATCCTCCCGGTGCAAACTTCCAGCATTTCCTCATCTTGCTTGCCTGTCCGTGTTACTGACCTGTTTCTGCTTCCCGTTACCTAGCCAGCCCGACACCTGTTGTGATTCTGTTTTGCCCGCTTGGAAACCAGACCTTATCTGCTGACCTCTGCCTCTGTTTGTACCTGGATTGTCTGACTGTGAGCCCGACCCTTGCCTGTCTTTAAGTTGCCGAACCTGCTAATCCCTTTCTGTTTCTGAGTTGCCAGTTTACTCAGACCTTGGTTGGACCTGACTCTTGGAGTCCCCGGTCTGGACTGCCACCGAAGCTATGCCTGTCATGGTGCAATTCAGACCTGCCAACTTCCACATGAACTTTCTCTTTTCCACGTCTCATGCAGTTCACTCCTCATTAGTTCCACCTGCCGTGCCTAATCAGATCTGGACTAATTTCACCAGCCAAGCTCTCTATAAAAGCCCATCTCAGCCAGTTCTTCCCCGCCGGATCGTCTGCAGATGTTCCCTGACAGTGACCTCACTTCGTCCTCACCTTTGTCTCACGTCTCGTCTGCCTGCCTTCTCCCTGCATCTGCTAAGCCTCTGCTCCCTTCATCTGCCAACCTCAGCTCTGCCATTCAGCTCCACCGTCCAGCTCCAGCCATCTCCACAACTCCTCTGCTGCAGCCTGGTACAGTCTCCTGGTTCTTCATTCCACTATTCAAGAGCTTTCAATAAAGACTCCTAATGTGGCTCTGTGTGTGGCTGAATTCAGGTTCAGATCCTACAAACCATGACACTGCCTCCCCCCTGGATTATTCCCCCGGTCTGTGTCTGCTCCCTGTAGCTTATCCTGCCTGTCTCCCCTCTGGAGTCTCCCAAAGACTTTCTGTTTGTTTCTACCTCACCCTTCATTTGTTCCTCTAATACATCTCCTTAACGTTTTCCCCTGTGTCTGGCTGAATATCGGGTTCAGTGACTAATTCATTACAGTAGAGGGTAGCAAACAAGAAGACCCTCTATTTTCTCCACTCATAGGAGATTCATTTAGACTTTTCATTATAAATTGCTCTCGCTCTTTGGAGGTTATCTGTGATATTTTATTACAGCTGAAGTAATTTCAAAAGTAATAATGGGCATGTGTGCTTCTCAGCCCTTGTAATGCTGTTTTACAAAGAGCTTTTAGCAAGCTGCTAGCATAGCCAGTTGAGGGTAGCAAACAAAGTAAAGGAGTAAAGGAGAGCCTCTGTGAAAATTCCATGTTTCATAAATAAAGTAACCAATAAGCTCCTATGTTTCCAATATAAATGCAGTGTAAATGCCTGTCTTAAAATAAGTTTAAAAATGATTTGTCCAGCAGAGGAGGAGCACTGTAATGTGAAGTTGTGTTGTTTATGTAAATTTTATCTTTAAGATGAAAATTTCAGAGATCCCAGACCCACCCAAACTTGTTTTGTGCATGAGCCCTTAAAGATTTAACATTTTCATCACCAGTATAAAAACTAACTTCATTGACAAGATAGAAAGCAAGTTCAGCTTCTGAAAAAGGCAGTGGGCAGGGGTGGCACATAATGTAAATTCTTTGTCCAGTTATAAAGCTCATGTACACAATTGCCACCGATCCAACATATTTTTTCAAGATACCAAATCTTTGGAACTTCTCCTGGTGCAGTTCATCACATGTATCTTTAGAACAATCAATATTTTTAAGCCCTTTGCATCTTTCTCCCACAGGACAGCATCCGAATCAGCAATGCAAACAAAAACTGTTGCCCTGGAAAATTGTGACCACATCCCACAATGCATTACAAAATCAAGAGCCCTTTTGAGCCCTATGTGTAATGTCATATCTTTTATATCAGTATCTTGCAGAATTCTTAATGCAACACACCAAAACAATATTATGTTAATAGAAAACAGTTTTTACGGTGACCTCTGTATTACTGTTTGGCAAGCTCATAATGCTTTGGAGAAGGGTTTTGATAAATGTTTCCATTTCAGCAGTGGATATATAAGGAGGGATACTTCATCTAAGTCACCATTAGATGCAACTTCCTGATATGACTTTAAAAATATGTTTACAGGAACTGAGGTATAAAATACCAAGTAATGAAGTAATGAAAGTAGCGGGTTAGAAAGGATGTGGTTGTCACCCTCTAGATTAGATCATGTATGATGCATCCATACCAGGTCAGCATCATTTATGATTAGGAAATGAGACAAATGCACATCAAACTGCAAATAATTTTCACAATGATATTTAAGATGGTGGTATTTTTCTCTGAAATAATTCAGACTTTTTACTTGCAATGTAGAAAACGCAGTCTGCACAGACAGTGGCAGAAACCACAAACAAGCCTGGTCAATCACATACTAAACAAGCTTTTAACAGCAAGTAGCAGCAGAGACTAAGGCATTTATACCAAGATCCTTTTAATCAGTTTTTACACTTTTTTATTTTATATTTATACAAACATAATAATAGCATTGTTTAACATGCAAAATAAGTTTATCTAATGTTTCAAAAGCATTAGTTTTATTTCTAGGCACTCATTTTTATGTATTTGTATTTGTTATTTAATTTCTAATTGTTTTATCTCTGCTGAGTGGTCCTTAACATTCAAGGCCCCTGGAAACTTGGCCATACAAAAGATGGTGCCCAGGGCCTGGGCACCCAGTGGTGCCCAGGGTGGAAAGCAAACAGATACAGGGAGGTTTAACTGTACTAGATTTTGTATTTTATTGATGTTGTGTAGTAAATACAAGGAATGAGCTACTCTGCCTTGTAAAGGAATCAAAGGGTTAATATCTTAGGTTGAGACAAGATCAGTGATGAACATTTCTCTTCAACATTTGAAAACCTAACTCAAGGAAGTGGTTGATGATGGCAATCAGATGTTCCTGTTGAGCCACTAAGAATTTCTTCATAGCAAATTATTAACCTGCTCTCTATGGTTAGGTGTAAAAGATCAGTGGAAACATGTAAAAACTTGATCAGCAGTTGTAACAAGTATATTCAAAAATAATCCACTATGCAAATTTGCCAGTGATTGTAATACTGTAACTTGGCTTAATGCAATGTGGAATGATGAAAAAGAAAAAAATATGTTTTAATATTTTTAACAGCTGGGCTGAGATGGGAAAGCAAGTTGCCATTAGATTGTTAGTTTAATGACACAGATATTCTTCCAAACACTTAAACATCATACCAGTTTGATTAAGCAATAAACTGGTATTTTTATTGGTGGCCATCAGCACATAACCAAGCACTATGTGGTGATCTGGTACTGCTAAAAGCACCCCCCCTCCAAGAATCCTGATATAACAGAGCAGCACAACTACAGTGGGTAAAATAATTATTAAAAACACCATTATCTTTTAAAGGTGCAGATGATTTGAAATTATCACCAGATGCCATTAACAACCCATCCACATACAAAGAAATCAAACCAGAAACGTCAATAAATTAAACTATCTATGATAATATGGAATAATACAGGGGAACATGTATTGAAAATCCTTACTGAAACGTATCAGTTACTTTGTTTAAAAGAGTTTGGAAGTAATGACAGCTTCAAAACAGCTAGAAAAACTAGTGGCATTACTAAGATTTGTTTTTGGTCAATGTTTCCTCCCAAATCCTTAAGGGTCTGCAGGCCCCTTCTGTGAAATATTAATATTTTCTTGCACCTTTCAACGTCCCATGTTTGGTGCTCCCTTGCCAGGTCTGAACTGACAACTTTGGCATGAGAGGAAATATGGCCTTTAAGGATGTCTTATCTTCTTTAAGCCCTTTTGCAGATACCGTTATCAAGGTAAGAGCACCAGTAAAGGTTTTTATTTGGGCTGAGAATATGCCCTGGATCTTTTTTTATTGAATTTTTCAACCTAAATTAATAATATTCACTTCAATCTGTACTTGATAACTGCACTGGAAGCTTACAAGAAACATTGCTTAAGCAGTTTAACAGATATAATTTTGCCCTTGTAATTAAGGAATTATGACAGTATGAATGCCTAACAGAGAAGTGCAACTAATGAAAATTGCATCAGATTTCTAATTTTCTAGGCAGATCATCGTCAGGCAGACAGCCAGGAGCTGAACAAGTGTCAAAAGATAAGACTGTAATGTATTGTTTTCACAATGAATAAAAACACTATAATACAACTGGATGGAATATTGCTAAATTAAATTAAAGTGATGTTTTCATTAAATCTATTGTCTTTCAAACTTTGGAAGTGATACAGCATTAATGTGTTTCAGAGTCACATGGTCTGCATATGCAAAACACACAAACACATCCTCTCAAATAAGAGGACGTGAAGAAGTAGTAAAATCTGTCAGACGTGTTTGCTGCTCCTCTTAGAGAACTCAGACTGTGATCTCATCATGTCTATGTACTACAGCTTGGCAGTGCTGGTGCTTGTGCTGACTTTGAATCAAGGTGAGTCTCTTTTATTTTATCCTAGTATACACAACATAAGACTTATGCATTTATTTATTTTACCTACATCACTGTTATTATTCATTAAATTATATTTTTTTCAGAATATCAGAAGAATTGGGGGCAGGGATAATTCAGGGGCAGCAATTCCTCTTCTAACCAGTAGAGCAAAAAGGAAGTAAACTGAAAATGTAAAAATGCTGGTTTTATACATTTAACTTCTATAGTAAACTTTTGTCCTGGGTAAATGAGAGACGTATTGTTACGCGTTTTGAACAACCTGGGTAATTAAAAACATACTAAAATAGGAATAATTCATCACTATATAAGTTATATTGAATTTACTTTGTGTAATTTTGGCTCCCGCAGGTTTTGAGATTGGCCATACATGGTTTAACATTTGTTTTTACCAAAATTACGACTCATTTTATTGATGTTTTAATAGCTACTAAAGGAAGTAATTAAACACAATAATGTCAAATAGTTCATGCAGGGAGAATCATTGGAGGCCACGAGGCTGCAGCACACAGCAGGCCATACATGGCACTTGTGGTGCGCAGTGATTTAACCTCCTGTGGTGGATTCCTCGTGAGTAAAGATTTTGTACTGACTGCCGCCCACTGCAAATCCAGGTCTGTTTAATATGATTTATATCCCCAAGTTGTATTGTAATAAACTCTACTCATGAGTGTTCTCTCTTTTTTTGCTTTCTTCAGTTCCTATAATGTCTGTGTTGGGATGAATAAGTACCATGACCAAAAGAAGTCATGTTTTTCTGTGGAGCAAGATTTTCCACATGAGAAATACAATAATGAGACATACGCAAATGACATCATGCTACTGAAGGTAAAAGAGTAATGGAAAAGTGTCTTGTATTATTAAAATAACAAAAAAAATGTATTATGTACAAAAATGAAAAATAGAAAAAAAAAGCCATTCAGTAAAGCACAAGAATAAAACAAAAAGCCGCTCATTGTAGTTCAACATTAAATATGTTCTTTTGTACTTCAGTTGGCTACCAGGGCTGTTTTCAACGAGAATGTGAAACCAATTACTATGGCAAACAATTGTGAGAGCTCAGTGCCAAAAATGTGTCTAGTATCTGGATGGGGAAAAACAAGCGAGGACGAAGAATGGCAGTCTTCTAAACTCATGGAAGTCAATGTGACGCTCATTGACAATGAAATTTGTGCAGAGGAAAAGGTGTACTGCTCTGAAGGAAAAAAGGGGCCGGGTCAGGTAGGATTATTTTTCCTTGCTTACATGTCTTTTTCTATCTTTGTCTTAATACAAACAATCTATCTTTTCTAAGAGTCATCAGATGCTTTGCATGTGCTTTCAGGGAGACTCTGGTGGTCCATTGGTCTGTGAAGATGGAAAGGCCTATGGGGTGGTGTCTGCAAGCACTAAACCATCCTCTGACAGCATGGTTTATAAGTACACAAAGATACCTGACTACAGGATGTGGATTGATGAGATTATGAAACTTTACTGATCAGATCTTGTTCTTCTGTTTTTCTGTAACATATGTCCGAATTCCAGTTGAGTACAGTTTTGTGCGATTAAAAAAATAAGCAGAATAAGAAAAAATGGTTATGTTGTTGTCCTCTCATCAGTGTTTCTAAAGAAAATCTGTCTTTGCTTCTTTTTTTCAGCATGCTATTAAAATGCCTATTCAGTATATAACATGTGGTACATGTGGTAAAATACATTTCTGTTCTGGAGACGTTTACTAGCATTGTACTGTGCCGCTTTCCATCTTCTTACACTTTAGTTTCATTAAATTCTTTGATTCATGTTTGCAGCACTTAAACATGGTTGAGTAACATTTCCGTTCATATGACTGACAGATTTACATTTAAAATAACTTTACAGAATCAGTCAAAATCTTGGACTCACCTTTGTCTTTCAATGGCTTTTCCTTGTTTTTTTTTGACTCTCTACGTTGCAACTACACTGTGAATACATGAAAACTATGACTCAAAAGTATATAGAATAATGTATCAAACACAAATTATGAAAAAAATCAAAACATATTGTATATTTGAACTTTTTAAATGAAACTAATCAGTCTGCACCATCAGAAAATAGGTTGAACCAGATTTGTAGAAATAAATATTTTTATGCTTCATCTTGACATTGTCTACACCAGTTACTGGGTGAATGGTAGTGTGCACCCTGGACAAGTTCCCAGTCCATCACAGGGCAACACAGAGATACACAGGACAGAAAACCATGCTCACACACATTCACACCTAGAGTAACCAGTTCACCTAACAGTCGTGTTTTTGGACAGTGGGCGGAAGCTGGAGTACCCGGAGAGAGGTTTTGTTTCTGTGAAGCATCTAAATGAATACATGACCTTTTTTAGTACTAATAATTGTCGGACAGTTTCTTATGTCAAAATACATTTAATTAGAGTGTTTTCCAGAATTTCTAACGCTACTGAAAGTTACCTTAATCTCTTAATTGGACCCTTTACTTTTATTACATTTCAACAGTATGGTTAAAGGTATAAACAAAAGGGAATTTAATGGATGGTTATACCTCCTTTGCAGACATAAACTCAACATAAAGTGTTGATTAGTTGCAGTTTTTATCCCAAGCCTTCCAAACTTTGCTCTTGCAGTCAATGATAACATTACTATATAAATATATAAAGTCATATTGTTGAGCTGAATTCATGCCCCGCCCTTCTCTTACTGAGTATAGGTGAGGATGTCTCTTAAACTGGAGATAGCAGACTCCAGGTGAAGATAATCAAGGGACTAGTTGGGAGATGTTCACTCACTGGGCAGCAAAGAACACTGTGAGGGTGGCTGGCTGGGTGAAGACAATGCAGGAAAGTTTGTTCCAAAGAGAAGGAGCCGGTGAGCCACAAATTGTTTGAATACAGATTATAAATTATAGATTAATTGATGGTGCATTCAGATTGAAATGTTAAAATGTTATTAAATGTTAAAAAAGGAATTATTTAAAATGTGTGAGAAAAAGTAAATGAATACTAGCATGTAAAAAATTATCACTGAATAATACTTTGAATATGTTTGATTTTGGGTTTAAATCTTATGGTATATTTTGGTTCAAGGATCATTTTTAGTTATTTCAAGGGTGTTAATCATTGTTTTCTGTGTGTTTATGTTTAAAGGTTTTTCACCTACTACAACTGCTACTATTGTTGACTCAACTTTCTAATAAAGGAAAAGGAAATAATGAACTTTAGTGTTTTGAGTGAAATCCTGTGAAATCTCTGGAAGAAAGCTGCCTTTTCAAGTGGGGGAAACCTGCAGTTTAAATCCCAAACAAACAAGTGGGAAACACTTGACACATATCTTTTACAACAGTAGCTTGAATAAACTATTTTTAATGCAACCCATCAAAACCTTAGTATGGTTTTGATGGGTTGCAATAAAATAGTTACGGTTACAGTGACCTCAATATGACTGTTTGCCAAACTCATAATTCTTTGCAGGATTTTGTTGTAAATTATTTCATTTTAGCAGGTAAGATCAGCAGCAAAATGTCAAGTAAGTCATTAAATGCAACTTTCTGATATGACTTTAAAAGAGCTGTTTATGAGAATTGAGTGGTACAAAAAGTACTAAGTAATGATTATTAACACACAGAACATTGAAAGCTGCAAGATGAATCAAGCAAGGATGTGGGTGATTCACACCATCATGATGTATAGTAATGAAACCAATGCCTTCATCAACGATCAGAACGAGTTAGCTGTATTTTTCCCTGATGTCAATCAGGTTTTCAGTTTTTATTGCAACATAGAAAAGCCACAAATAAGCCTGACCAGTCATATGCCAAATAAGCTTTTTACAGCAAGTAGCAGCAGATACTAAGGCTACGTTCACACTGCAGGCCTTAATGCTCAATTCCGATTTTTTTTGTGAAATCGGATTTTTTTGCGTGGCCGTTCACTTTTCCAAATATATGCGACCTGTATTTGATCTCCTGTGTGAACTGAATTAATTCAACCTAAGTGTCCCGCATGTGCAGTCGAGGACGGGATGACATCACACGTAGCAAGCGTCCTCAGTGTTTGCGGAAGTAAACATGAATTATAATGCTGGCGCGCATTTTGCGATCATTAATTTATTTTCTAACCGGAGCTTTCTCTCCATTGACTGCTCTCCTCATTGTAGTCCGCTATGGGTGTCGTTTTTCTTCCCGCTTCTGCATAGCAGGATGCAGCATAGTGACGTTTGTCGAGTATTGGTGACATACAGGTCGGATAAATGTGACTCAGCCTGTCTGAACAACACAGATTGGGTTTTTTCAAATGTGACCCAGGCCACTTGGATATGTGGTCCTGAATCATTCAAATTATGAATGAAGTCCGTATCAGTAAAGCCGCTCACATCACTAAAATTTGGCTCTTCCTTTTTGATCTTCTTAAAAAGATTGCGTTGGGAAAGTGCTGGCTTCGGTTGGAGAATAACATAAAGAAAGCGTATGACGTCATTGCGTCCTCTACTGACAAGTAGGTGTATGAATGCAGTTCACATTCTTGTATGTGATCTTAGGAGATCACATACAAGTCGCATATATTTGGAAATGTGAACAGACACGCAAAAAATCAGATTTCACAAAAAAATCTGAATTGAGCATCAAGGCCTGCAGTGTGAAAATAGCCTAAGATGCTTTTAACAAGATATTTTTAATTATGAACACATTTAACATCAGCAAGGTAAAACAAAGTACAGTAGGTATGACGGTGACACCAATGATCAGGCTACATTAGCAGCAGTGACCCTCATGTGCTTTAATTAAGGTTTGCACACTTCCACTTGCTTTTACATTCATACAAACACAACAACGGCATTGTTTAACATGCCAGGTAAGTTTATTTAATGTTCTTAGTTGGCTAATTTTATTTGTGAGCACTAATTTTTATGTATTTTTACAAGTCCTTTCTCACTTCATGTTTCTTGTTTCATTACTAATTTTGCCCTCTATCGGTGCTGAGTGGTCCTTACCATCAATGGTCATTAGAAGCTTGGCCAGACAAAAGATGGTCCCCAGATTGAGAGCAGGGAGGGTTTATTGAACTCTGACCCGTTCTTGATAAGAGGGAGAAATAATATTCTTAAGTCAAAGTAGTGTTAGTATTTTATTGGATAGTTCTTTTTGAGTTTCCTTTACTGTGTTGTGTTTATTAAACACAACTGTATAATTTAGTTTATTTTGTAGTTAGAAACGTTTTATATTTTGTTACCATTATTGAATGACTCTGATCATCAATTATGTAGTCATCCACTAAATTTGAGTATTATTTTAAATGTCTTGTATTTCATAAAATCAATTCAGTTTATACATACAATCAATGAAATGATATAAACAGATTATATAGATTACACACATTTTTCTCTTAATTATTATGATTTTCTACAGCAAATAAAAACACAACATTCAAAATTAGAATATTGTGTCAGTCGTCCTACAGCCCAAAAATATGACTGATAACTGGTCCCTCTAAATTGCCCCTAGGTGGAGTGGGAGAATGTGTGGTTAATTGTCCTGTGCATCTCTGTGTTACCCTGTAATGGACTGGCAACCTGTACAAGGAGCACCCGCCTTCTGCCAATATCCGCTGGAGATGGGCACCAGCCACCATCACCCGGCACAGATAAGTGGGTATAAGCTAATGGATGCATATTCTATAAACCCAATAAAAATAAAATTACTGTATTTTCCAAACTATAGGCCACACTTACAATCCTTCAATTTTTTCAAAAATTGCTGATGCGCCTTATAATCCGGTGCACCTTATATATAATTAAAGTTGTGCTTACTGACCGATTTTATGTGGTACAATGCGCTCAAAAATCTGTTAAAATGTGTAAGTACGACTTTGGTATGCCGCACCGCTTATTGGATATTTGGAGCATTACGGTACACTGTGTCACGCTATATCTGACCCCTGAGAAGTCTACAAGACTGCCTGACTGTTGAAACTAGAAGTGCATTCATGTAAGGCAGAGTACATGCAAGCAACAATAAATCTAGTAACTTAATTAAATATAAATGTTCAGTTTATTTTGGCCTCATGTTAGAAACAGGGCAGTGTAGTTCAACTCCCGGCAGAGATGGTGAGCTCTCCCTCTCAGGAGAAAACAGTGTTAAGGAGGAACCAAGCCGGACGCCTTGCAAAGTGCAGTAAAGCAGCATACGAGCATCCTACGCTTAGGTTAGCTTTTCATTTTAGTCTGTCAATAAATGTACACCAGAAGCAAAATACTCTGACACGGCTTAATTAGATTGAAGTTCTAATTTCAGATGCGTATATGCTCCTGTTTGGCAGGGAATAAACGGGAAAACATACTGCTCACTTCCGGACGTATCCCAAAACGAGAGGCGTCGAAAGTAAAGAATCCATGGATGATGTAGTTGTGACAAGCTAACAAGCTAACAAACTAAAATATGCAATTTCTAATCACATGTGGTCAACACACGGAGTTTTAGGAAATCAAAACATAGGATATATTACTGATAATTTAATACCTTACCCATATATTACTGGGTGCCATAGTGCTCAGTTTGATTTTTGAATATGAATAGTTTTATTATTCATGCAGGGAACATCTCAAATTATATGGACACTACAATGGGAAAGTAGGAGAGGAAAGGAAGAACAAGAAAAAAAAGAAAAGGTGAAAGAAAGAGGAGATAAAAGGAAGAGAATGATAAAACAATTATTGAAAATAAATGTACTTCGTTTAATTGAAAATCTGTAGTTCCTATATTGTCCACGAGGGGCGCTGTGTTTTAATCAGCAGATGGTAGCACTGAGCTTCAGATGTGGAAAATTGATTTTAAATCATTTCTTAATTTTTATCTGTTTGATGTATTTTGTCATGCAGGACCGTGTTTTTAAGTTCCAAAAAAATGTGAAAAAATGTTTTTCAACATTGTACAATCACTGTGATCAGTTCTTTTGCATAATGCACAAGTAAATGTTCAACTGAGTAAAAGTATTGTTGAAATTGCACATACTTTTCTTAAAAACACTGAGGTTATTCATAATGTATTGTGGAAAAGTGAAATTCATTTAATATAAAAATCAACAAGTCCACTTTTATTAGTTCTATTTAATCTTGCAATAAATTTACTCGTGTGACCCTCTCGAGATCAGATTAAACTGTATGCGGCCCCTAAATCAAAATGAGTTTGACACCCCTGCTTTAGATGAAGCTCAAATTTTAGATGACTCAGAATGCTCAACTGGGTCCTAATACAGATCAGGTTCTAAAGATACCTCCAACACTGCTTCACTCAATGAGGAAGAAATATTCATGTTTGGAAGATATCAATAATTCTATTTTCAATAGAATCAATTTTATTTATAAATAATCACATGAAGTCACTACTGTTGAGAGCTGAGGGAATGTATGGATCAACAGAACCATGACTGTGTAAGTTTTGCAACTGTACTAAAAAAGGCAGAGGATTATTTTTATTCTTTATTAAAAATTAAAAATGTTATTCTAACATTATCTTAATGTGTAAAATCTAATATTTTTATAGGAGTAGCTTGTATAACTATGGTATGATGGTAATAGAAAACGGTTTACTGAGTGACCTCTGTATGACTTTTTGGCAAGCTCTTGCAAGATGATGTTGTAAATGCTTCTATTTCAACAGTGAGATATCAGCAATGGGACTTCAACTAAGCCACTATTGGATGGAACTTCCTGATATGATAAAAAAGATGTTTATGAGAACTGAATGATGAAAGCAAGGATGTTGGGCGCTTCTTACCAGATTAGATCAATCATGATGTATCGGTATCAGCTTGACAACATTTAGGATTATGAAAAACGACAAATACATGCATCAAACTGCTAAAGATTTTCATAATTATATTTGGAATAGCTGTATTTTTCACTGACATCAAACTTTAATTTTTAATGTAATATAGATTGACAATCCAGATTCTCATAAACAAACCTGGCCTGGCACACAAAACAAGCTTTTTACAGAGACTAAAGTTAAAGTACATTATTATGATGTTGACACCAATGATCAGACTACACCCGTGTCAGTAACCCTCACATGCTTTTGTTAGTTTGCATATTCACACTTATCTTTACATTCACATAAACACAATAGCCATTATTTAACATACATAATATGTTCAATGTTTTAAATACCTTAGTTTTATTTGTAGGCCCTCGTTTATATATTTCAAACAAGTGCTTTCTGACCTTGTGTTTGTTGTTTCATCCATTCAAATAATTTCTTCTATCAGTGTTGAGTGGTCCTTACCATCCAAGGTACCTGGAAGCTTGACCAGACAAAAGATGGCCAAGCTAAATGTAGGGAGGTTTAATTGAACTCTGACCTGTTCCTCTCATGTTCTTAGAATGTTTCCTGACCCATATTAAGCTACCACACCCGGTCAGCGGTTAAACACCCTTGGTGGATCCAGCCTATTTTACCCTTCAGGCGACCCCCACTTAAATATTACTTTTGATGCAAGATGCATAAAACAGAAAAGTGTATTTCAAGTTATTTTATCTACTAAAGACAGAGAAACGGTTGCTGACACATCAGTGCTGATGGGCTCTTGATTGACAAGAAGCCCCGATTGCTCATCACACAAACATTATAAAGGAGTTTATGTTCACACCCATGCAGGGGCCGTACACATCTAAACTATGGCATCAGTACAGAAACTGTGTCACCTCCGGGGCGCTATCTGACAGATTTGAGTCATCTCCTTGTGTCCGGTGCTATCTAAGTGTGGCATGCGGTTCTGGGTTAAGCAGTTCGATCCACTGACCCAGTTAATATCTTAACACCCACAAGCAGACCAAAGGAGGTCAGGGTAAAGGGTTTATTTAAGCAGATGAGAGAGTTAACTGTACAACTAGGAAGGCTCTATACTTGGGGTTTAGCTGCGTTTGGAAGGAGGAAGGAGCAGTTAGGAGAGGTGTTGGATCTAGACTGAGGTAATCAAGAAGTGCAAGAAAATAAGGAGAAGCTTAGGGGTTTTTAGTCTGAAGAGCAGGTTGCGAAGGGAAAGATTCAGAGAAGTCTGAGCTACCACAGAGAGATCTAGAGATCGTGAGAAGATTTTCAATAACTGGTGGTGGGTGTTGTGGGAAGGCAGATGATGACTGGAGACAGGAAGCTGCAGTGATTGACCATGATAATGATTCCAGGGTAGTAACCAAACAGGGTTTTAACATGAAGGCATGGAAAATCATAAGGAGTAAGATGGAGACTGACTAAGCCAAAGTACATCGAACAGCTTCTTAAACAACCTCAAAGCATAGGCCTAGTTGATAAGGGTCAGTTCCACGACAGCCTTGGATGAATATATAAAACACATAGCAGAGGAATGAATGAAAACCAGATGTGATATAATTTCCAATGTTGTCTTAAAGTGGCTGTAATAAACTAGCTATAATGACCAGAAACATCATAATGATCCTTATATTACTTAGAAAAAAAACGTAGATTTTTTTTTCATCTGCTCCTTTATTAAATGAGCATCGTATCTTTATTTATCCTTAAGACTGAGAGAAGGCCTGAAAGTTTGATCACTACAAAACCAAGTTTTCCTGCATGATTTCTTACTGGTATTTGTGTTCTGCTGTCTCTTCCTCAGTATTCAACCTTCAGTGATGTAGTATTTGGTTGACATCCGTGACATTGTCAAGAACAGGGACAGATGGACCCAGTATTCAGCCAGACAAGCGGAGGTTAAATAAAAGATAATTTAACAGAATGCAAAAACAAATACAGGCATCAAGCCAAAAACGGGACAATTGCATCCAATAACCAAAAATATAAAAAAGCAGTCACAGACGAAACTATATATACTGTTTATAAACTGTATATAAACTATATATACAAAAACATGGGACAGGCTAACTCAGACAGTCCAGCAACAGAATCGGATCAGGCAACAAAAACAGGCGGTCCAAACAGGTGGGGGTCAGGCAAAAGCAGGCAGGCAGTCAATACAAGCAGTGGTCAGGTAACACAGGTAGACAGTACAATCAGGTAGGAAAAAACAGGTTAATCAGGGGTCAGGCTGGCCCAGAAAATCCGTAGGCTAAATCGGGTCAGATCAACAGCTTAACAAAAAACAGGACACCGGACTAGACTCACCAATTGGTTTGGAAATTATCTGGCCCTGAGCAGGTAACTGAAGTAGGTTTAAATAGTGAGGTGAACAGGTGAACCGGAGTGAAGGCTAATTACAGGAGGCAGGTGAGAGGGCGACCTCAGTCTATGTGGGCGAGTCAGAGGGAGGAGAAGTGAATGGCTCAGCTGGGGCGGGACCAGAGATGGGCTCTCCTGTGCAGGAAGGTGGAAGCAGGATCGTAGCAGGAGCGGGAAACGTTTCAGGCGACATAACTGAATCAAGAGTAGATGGAGGCTGAATGGTCACAGCTGACTGATTTAGCCAAAAGTCTGACCTGAACGGGAGCGCAGCGGACCTGCATCTGCTGGCGGACACGCCTCCTCATGTAATCAGGAAACTGATCCGGAGCAAGAAAAAGATCAGGGCGAAGATCTGCAATGGGGTACCGCGCGCGAGCTATTTTTAGAAACACAACGTCACGATGACGTCACATCACGTGGTACGCAGTGGGGCAAACTCCGGAAAGCCGCCGTTGTTTTGCGTGCGTTAGCCTAGGTTTTACTCGGTAAACGACTGCTTTTTCCAAATCTAAGACCATGGTTTTTAAACATTGTTGCTATGGAACGTGCAACAGCGACTCGAGTTACGCTGATCGGCCGCATATGAAGGATGTTTTCTTCAAGACTGCCAAGGAGAAATGTGTAAGCTTGGAACACCAGGGGCGGTCGGCCTACACAACAGTTCAACCCGGAAAAAGTTACCAAATTCAAGTACATATGTAGCAAGCATTTTGTCGGAGGAAAGGGCCCAACCGAAGAACATCCTGACCCAATTCCAGCGACATCAAGTCAAGGTAAGAGTATTTTGGTGGCCGACATGTTAATAAAGTAGCGCCTGCTACCATGACAGCATATAGGCTATCATGGTAGCAGGCGCGGACATGATAGCCTGCTACCAGGCTTACTCAAAAACATTTCAAATGAGACAAACATTAAACATATACCCATTCCTGGACGGTGATTGCAAACAACAACAAAAAAAAAAAAACGGCCGACGCTGCCATGATCGCCGCGCAGAAAAAAAAAAACAAAGCTTACCATTCATCAACTCGGCCAGTTTTCCAGTCTTTTTAAGCCCTCGAACCTCAAGTCATCGTTCTTCGACAGTGCGACCAGTAATCCGTGCGCCTGGGACATCGTCTTGGGAAAGTTTAACGGCTGTAAAGTCGGTCATATCCGTTATCCGTGCGTTCTCTCCTGTATGCGTTCTCTCCTGTATGCCCTACCTAAGCGGCAAAAGGGGCGTTGCTCTTGAGACAGTGACGTCACGTGCGCGGTACCGCATTAGATCTGCCTCGACCTTCACAAAGAAACTCGGGTCCGGATTAAAACCATGAGCGGAGCATACACCGGAGTCTCTGGGTGCGTAACCTCTCTCCTTTTAACTGGGAGTGAGGGTTAAGCGTCAATAACAATGATGCTTCTGGAGCGAACGCCCCAGAAAGAAGCGCGTTCATGTTTCTGCTGCTTGTCTGGCAATGGGTTCAGCCTATGGCCAGATCATTCTGTCATGAACTGGGACAGATGGACCCAGTATTCAGCCAGACAAGTGGAGGTTAGGTAAAAGATAATTTATTAACAGAATGCAAAAACAAAAACGGGCATCAAACCAAAAACAGGACGACTGCGTCCAATAACCAAAAATATAAAAAAAAAGCAGTCACAGACGAAACTATATACAAAAACAGGGGACAGGCTAACTCAGGCAGTCCAGCAACAGAATCGGATCAGGCAACAAAAGCGGGCAGTCCGAACAGGTGGGGGTCAGGCAAAAGCAGGCAGGCAGTCAATACAAGCAGTGGTCAGGTAACACAGGTAGACAGTCCAATCAGGTAGGAAAAAACAGGTTAATCAGGGGTCAGGCTGACTCAGAAAATCCATAGGCTAAATCGAGTCAGATCAACAGGTCAACGAGAAACAGGACACCGGACTAGACTCACCAATTGAGTTGGAAATGATCTGGCCCTAAGTAGGTAACTGAAGCAGGTATAAACAGGTGAACCGGAGTGAAGGCTAGTTACAGGAGGCAGGTGAGAATGATGGGAGGAAGGGTGGTGGCTAGAGGAGGAACAAACTGATTGGTTGACAGGTGACAGGGGAGTGACAGACAGACAAATAGGCTGGTGAGTGAGAAGTGAAGTGAGCTGGCTGACTAATGGCAGGTGAACTGAGCTGACTGAACCGGTAAAATAAAAAGAAGTACAAAACTAAACCAACAACAAAAACCTAAATCATGACACATTAGATCAATAATCTGGCAGTTGCTGTGGGCCAAAATCTCCATGTTGCATAGTTTTATTTTTATGACACTTGACATTTTTGTTTTTTATTTTACATCTTCTGTTCAGCATTTACTTTTCTTTTGTTTGTTTTTTTCTGTTGAGTGCTCATTCAGGATTTCTACAGAGCATAAAGGTTACTCTTTTTGCGTGAAGATACAGATCTGCCTGATAATACACAGATGGTAAAGGTAAAACAAGTATACTACAGTAAATCCAGCCTTAAATAAATTACACCTCTGTATACTATGAGGTTTTTTCTCTATTTTGTATACAATGGGTTTTATGGATTGCACTTTTGTCAAACCTTTTCCCTCTGCTTTGTTTCATAAATATTGGCATGATATTACCAATTGTGTTTTGGTAAATACAAGTGATGGGATATTTGGCATTGCAACAAACTGAAACGGTTAAGTTGACACAAGATCAGCGAGGAACATTCGTTTTCAACATTCAAAAACAAACTCAAGGAAGTGGTTGATGATAGCAATCAGAGGTTGCTGTTGAGAAATTTAGATTTTTTTTTTCATTTTTTCATGGTTAGGCATAGAATGTCAGTGGAAAAATGCAAAAACCTTGGTCAGCAATTATGAGAAGCATATGTTTAAAATAATTTCCCATGTACATTTAACAACAATATTAAGATTAATTTATTTTTTTGACTTAACATTGAAATGACAAGTAGGCCAAAAATCTGTTTTTAATTTTTTTAAAACAAAACTAAAATAAATTAAATAAAGCTGGTTGATATCCAACAGTTCAGTGAGGGGAATATTTCTCAACCAAGCACATTGCAGTTACACAGTTCAATGGCATGCATGCTCTTCAGGACAATTATTTATCATCCCAATTTTACAAAATTAAAAACTTAACTATGTTTGAATAATAGCCTTCAGCCCATTTAACCAAGTACTATGGGTAGATTTGATACTGTTAATTTTGCTGTAATTACAGCTGCATGTCTTTTAAGGCATGTCTCTACCAGCTTTGTACAGCTAGTAAATGAAAGTTTTGCCCATTCTTCTTGCAAAACAGCTTAACTTCAGTCAGACTAGATGGAGAGTGTTTGTGAAAAGTGGTTTTCAGATCTTGCCATAGATTCTCAATTGGGTCTAAGTCTGGACTTTGACTGGGCCATCCTAACACATGAATCTGTTTTGTTTTAAACAATTACATTGTAGCCCTTGCTTTATGTTTAGGGCGTTGTCCTGCTGGAAGGTAAACCTCCGCCCCAGTCTCAAGTCTTCTTCAGATGCCTACAGGTTTTCTTCCAAGATTGCCCTGTATTCGGCTCCATCTATCTTCCCATCAACTCTGACCGTCATCCCTGTCCCTGCGGAAAAGAAGCATCACCAGAGCATGATGCTGCCACCACCATATTTGATAGCGGGTATGGTGTGTGAATACTTTTGCACACCCCGCTTTTCTTTTTTTTATTTGTATTTTTTTTTTTAAATCATGTATAATTTTCTTTCTACTTCACAGTTGTATACCACTTTGTGTTAGTCTTTCAATCAAAATGTCCAATAAAATATATTTATCTTTGTGGTTGTAATGTGACAATATGTTGGAAAGTTTAAGAGGTATGAACACTTTTCCAAGCCACTGCAGGATTCAGGGCAGGTGATTGGCTCAGCTCAGCCTGTCCAGCAGCTTTAATTTTCTTTCTCTAAAACCAATTAAAAATGACCTTGGCTGTGTATTTGGGATCATTATCTTGCTGAAACATTGTTTCATTGTCATCATCCTGACATGTTTTTTTAACAAGAATACTTCAGGACATTTATCCATTTTTTCGCCTTCCACCTGAATGAAGTGTGTCGCACTATATGCTAAAAGCAGCCCCACATCATTGTGTTTGTACCTCCAAGCTCAACAGTTGCTATGTTGTTTTGGAGTAAATGTGGTGTCTTCTAGCCTCAATGATGGTCTAAAAAAGGCTTATCAATTAAACAAAACAAAGTAACCAAATATAACAGAATTCTCAGTAAAACAACTATGTTCTACCATTCACTTTGTGGTCTTTGAGGCAATCCGTCATGGACTGGTTGGTGGCTGATATTCCTCGTCTTTATCTGCAGCACGATTGTCACTGGTAAAACAAAGACACAAGTTGAACATTAAATTTGACTGTTTTTATCTAAATGGCAAGTTACATAATAAAAAAGACAATGGCAGGGAAGTTGTTGGATCACAATACACAAAAATATTATCTCTTTTTGAAATAGAAGATATGTAAAAAATCTGGAAATATACAATAACTATTTCTTACTCATGAACCGCGGGTCCAAAATGAGCTGTTGCTCTTCTCCCCCTTCATAAAAATCCATGGTGGTTCTAGAAACTCCTTTATCTCAGTATCACTCATTCTAATAATTTCTTTCAAAGCTTCTGGAGCATTTTATTCTTCGGTGCCTATAGACCAGTTCATTGTTATTGTGTTGATGCGGGTTTTTCGCGCATGCGCGCCAGACTGGTAGGCAAAAGGCGAACACAATGGCGGACGCAAACAAAGGAAACGACGAGTTCTCAACGTATTTTTCTTCTTTAAATAACGTATCATAAGATCGTTATAAGAGTAAGTTGATGGTTGATGGTATCAGATTGCCAGATCCACACAGCGTCTGTGAAATGCTGGCCAAGTGTTCCATACGTCAACATGTACAGCTACCTTATCAACGTGCCAGACCAGTTCACACGAGAGAGCATGAAGCCATGAAACCACTGGACGGCTACAATTATTTTATGATCAGGACATAGGCACCAGCAACCCCCGCGACCCCATGAGCGATTAAGCGGGTCAGAAAATGGATGGATGGATGGATGTTCAGACATGTTTGTGTAACATACGAAAGTGGAGTCGGACACAGACAGCGCCTCAGCCAAGAGGAAGACCCGCCACCGGTAGGTTAAAAAAAAACATTGTTCACTACGGATTATTCTGGTGTTTTTGTCTTATTAACCCTTTTCACAGACTCATGCCAGAGGGTTTGCATACATTGTACATGTACGTATATTATTACGAAATGAACGTTTACGTCTTGACTTAAGTATATATCCTATTTTTTTTAATTTATATAATTATTTAAGTAGAACAATGACCAGTGCAAAATTAAGTTGTATTTACCGGAGATAAAGTGTAGACTGCAAATTCTGTTGTGGTATGACGGCTCACACAGTCAATTGGCATTGTCTGCCTGCGTCCTTTTCATTGAAATTATCCATTTCTTTCGTCTTTATTCGTACTTCGGTAAACGAAAGAAACGTACATCCGACGATTTGGAATGCGTCTGTGTGCAACCGGGAGCAAAACAAGTCGTAGGCATTGTTTAGATTTCAAAAATAAAAGAAACTAAAAGCACGCTCTAATTCATCCATTTTGTCATGGTAATAGACGAGAACAGCACTGTTTTTGCCTACCCGCGGGACCCGGATGTAGCGCGGATGTAGCTTGTGACGTCACGCGTGAACTGGTCTATCTAATGATAGATGTTCAAAGAAAAAAGAAAAAATTGTGCTGAACTCTGCATAATGCCATCTGTTCACAAAAACAGCTGTGTCAGGCACTTTTGTGGGCGTCTTTACGCATGGACAGTACTTCCCTGGGACACATCAGAAAAAGATGTGGCATATCTCACTGGAAAGGTAGCTGTCGTTTCCAACGATACTGGCCATGGGAGTGGGGTGGGGCAAACCATGTCTGTGCAGTAAAGCAGTTTTCTGAGTCAGCTATGTCTTTTAGACATTTGAATGGCATCTTGTATGTTTAAAGTACTGTAAAACTGAAAGTATTGGCTACTTGTCTTTGAAACATTAAAGCCTCCCCCTTTGAGGGATTTAGGGGAAAATGTGACTGTTTCTGAACCACTTTTAAAGCTGGATGAAAATGGCCTTTGCCCTGCTCATTCTGGTACCGGTATGAATGAGCTCAACCAGCAACTGCAAAACATTCATATCTGCTGGTACCCAAATGTTTAGAAACCTCTATGCTGAGTGCATTGAACACAAGCTGCTCTATTTCTATGTGGTCTACACGCAAGCTTTCCTCTACAATTGATAAATGATAAATTGGCTTCTCTTATTATGGAAGCATGCAAAAATGCCTGAAGCTCCATTGTTCCATTAAAGGGAAAAGCTCTCCAGATCATAATGGAGCAGTTTTTCACTTTGCCATGTAGAAAACATCTCTGATGGGATCTGCTTGACATGTTAGTATCACTTGAAGCCTTCAGGGCTGTCTAGATTTTATTCTCTCAGAGAATAAGATTTTCTTCCACCTTTCAGCGTCCCATGTTTGGTACAGTGGTCATGAAAGTGTGAATGCCTGATAGAGAAGGGTGATTAATGAACACTGCATTTGATCAAGTAGGGTGTTCAGCAACTGATCAGATGTTTAAGACCATCATTAATTATTTAACGGCCCACAATACCTGCGTGGACAAGAGTCAGCAGATGTCGGCACGGAGTCCACGCATAGTCAAGGCAGACTGTGCACAGATCTGCACAGACAGGTAAGCGCAGAGCTCAAATTTTAAGGCCACATACGTTGTGCCAGGAGCTGTCTGCCTGAAGATAATGTGGACAAAGGGGAGAATGTAACTTAATGTTTTCAGAGTGATTGAAAAAATAAAAGATCTGGATACATACCTAATATATTAAACAGCTAAACCAAATTAAAAAGAGTGATGTTTTCATCATGTTAGGTTAATTGGCCTCCTAAATTCTACTTAGGTGTGAGTGTATGCGAGAATGGTTGTTTGTCCTATTTCTCTGTGTTGCCCCGCGATAGACTGCCCATCATTCCAGGGTGAACCCCGCCTCTCGCCCATTGACAGCTGGAGAAAGGCACCAGAACCCCTCACAACCCCACAAGGGATAGCCGTGTTAGAAAATGGATGGATGTATGGATGTTTTCATCAAACCTATTTTCTTTCATCCTCTTGAAGTGATACACTGTTAATATGCTTCAGAGCCACAGGGTTTGCATATGCAAAACACATAACAACATCCTCTCAAATAAGAGGAAACGAATAAGTAGTAAAATCTGCCAGACGTGTTTGCTGCTCCTCCTAGAGAGCTCAGACTGTGATCTCATCATGTTCATGTACTACAACTTGGCAGTGCTGGTGCTTGTGCTGATTTTGAATCAAGGTGAGTCTCTTTTTTTATCCTAGTGTACACAATATAACCTATATATTTGTTATTATTTATCTGAAGTCATTTTTAGAATATCAGAACAATTGGGGGCAAGGGTAATTCAGGGGCAGCAATTCCCCTTCTAACCAGTACAGTATAAGGAAGTAAACTGAAAATGGAAAAATGCTGGTTTTATATATTGATATTCTATAATAAGCCTTTGTGATGGGTAAATGAGAAACATATTGTTAAGCTTTTTCGAAAACCCAGGTAATTAAAAACACACTAAAGTATGAATAATGAATCACTATATATAAGTTATATTGAACTTAATTTGTGTAATTATGGTTCATGTAAGTTTTGAGATTGGCCATACATGGTTTAAGATTTGTTTTTACCATGATTACGACTCAATTTAAAGGTGTTTTTATAGCTACAAACTTAGCATCTAACAAGAGAATGTCAAATAGTTAATGCAGGGAGAATCATTGGAGGTCATGAGGCTGCAGCACACAGCAGGCCATACATGGCACTTGTGGAGGGCAGCGATTCAACCAACTGTGGTGGATTCCTCGTGAGTGAAGACTTTGTATTGACTGCCGCCCACTGCAAATCCAGGTCAGTCCAATATAATTTATTTCCTCATGTTGTGTTGTAATAAACTCTACTCATGAGTTTTCTCTCTTTTTTTGCTTTCTTTAGTTCCTATAAAGTTTGTGTTGGGATGAATGAGTACGATGACAAAAACAAGTTGTGTTTTTCTGTGAAGCAAGATTTTCCACATGAGAAATACAATAATGAGACATACTCAAATGACATCATGCTACTGAAGGTAAGAGTAATAGAAAACTGTCTTGAATTATTAAAATGGAAAATTAATGTTTGTATTATCAACAAAAATAGTTAAAAAGCTATTCACTAAAGCCACAGAATAAAACAAAAAGCCACTCATAATTGTTTCAATAGCTCTAAATACCATCCTTTGTACTTTAGTTGTCTACCAGAGCTGTTTTCAGCAACAAAGTGAAGCCTATTTATTTGGCAGAAGAGTTGCAACTTTCACTGCCAAAAATATGCATTGTCACTGGCTGGGGAAAAACATGCAAGGACAATGATCGGATGTCTCATAAACTCATGGAAGCCAATGTGACGCTCATTTACAATGATATCTATGCCAAGGACAAAGTGTACTACTCTAAGGGAGAAAAGGGACCGGGTGAGGTAAGACTTTTTTTTTGTTTCCTCATCTTTGTCCATCTTTGTCTTAACACAAACAATCACAGCATTTGCTCTCTTCTATTATAACAGTCATCACTGCTTTCATATGTGCTTTCAGGGAGACTCTGGTGGTCCGTTAGTCTGTGAAAATGGAAAGGCCTATGGGGTGGTGTCCGCAAGCAGGGATCTACCCTCTGGCAGCAGGCTGTATAAGTACACAAAGATACCTGACAACAGAAAGTGGATTGATGAGATTATGAAACATAACTGATTAGAACCTGTTACTTTTTCAGCAACATATGAATGAATTCAAATGGGGCATTTGTCAAATAACATCACATACAGGACTGCAAACTACATTGGCAACAACCGCAATACTAATCATTTTTGAAAGATGATAATGTCCCAGGAGCTTAATTTCAACCTGCTTCAATCGGGAAACCAGCATAGAACAGCTTAAACGTTGGTTGAAACTCAGGGGGCTCAAAATTATCGTAAAGAAAGCAGTATTAGTAGAAAGGTAGGAGAAACTGTCCTCTTCTGTCTGAAAAAAAAAACAAAGCCCAAAAAGCTACTGCACGCTCAGAAACAACCCCAAGAAATTGCAACCGCTGATTCACGAAACTTACAAGTGACTTTAGAGAAAAACAAGCCCAAAGTCGTTGATAATAAGCAGACCAAATGCAACACTGAAGCTCTCATGAACAACCCTCATGGATTGTATGAAGTTTTAAAGCCGTTGAGAAAAAGCCAAATAAACGTTGCCTACCTGCACAGATGCTGCAGTCACTGGTTTCAGGTCTGGATGTTCCAACTATTGGTTCCTTACGACCAAGGAAATGTAGAGACCACATTTAGGTGTCTTTGGTCAGATTCCACAGTAATGTCCTCTCGGTTACAAGCTCAGATCCAACACTGATAATTCTCCGTAGTCCTCCAGGGTTTTGGAAAATCAATGAAAAATAGCTCCCTTTATATGATCATGATCACCATATCGCTAGTCGCTCCAGCAGATACCGACGCAGCTGTGTTTTGTTGTTACCATATTATTGTCTGTTGAGGCGATATTCAGGAATAATCTGTTCACTATTTGACTCAAACAAGTAAATTATTCAATGTGCATCTAAATTTAGTAATCTGATGTCATTTGAGGAATGCCCTATTGATTACAGTTTTGGGTTACTAGTCAATTGCAATAAGGAAAAAAATGTTGCTTTTCCCTTCTGGCTATTTTTTCTTAATAAAATATATCTTTGCTTCTGTTTCTTAACAACATTCTATTAAACAGTCTGTTACATATACAGTATAATCTCCTATTAAACACTGCAATCCCCTGTTTACATGTTGTAAAGACATTTCTTTTTTAAAGACATTTCCGGGTATTTCGCTGTGCAGCTTTCCATATTCTAATGATTGAGTTTTAACAAATTCTCGGTTTCATGTTTGTAAGACTTAAGCAGTGGTGTTAACTCTTTTATTCATACAACAGAGATTTGTATATAAAATGGTTTTCATTTGAGTTGGTTTCTTTTGGGAATCGCTCAACAGATAATGAAACAAAATTGTGTCAGTTTCAAAAACTTTCATTAATGTACCTCTGATGGACTGGGTACATGTCCGGGGCATACCTTCTTGCCTGATGACCAATGGAGATTGGCACCAGCCACCCTGCATCCTTGCCAAGATTAGCACTTATATACAATGGATGATTGGATGAATGTTTTAATAAAAATTGTACCTATTTCAGCATTATTTCCTATGAAAAACATTTGACAGCAATCAAATCCTTCTAATAATTGCTGGCCAGCATTTGCACATATCCAACAATATTTTAGTTATACATTTTTTAGTTACATAATTATCTCTCAAAAGTTTCCGTCTTAAGCCCCAGGTTGTCCAAATCTAAGTGGTTTTATACTGAACTGAAATACACATCAAACTCATCAGTCTGCACTATTAAAAAAAGGTTAAACCACATGATACAACCTAAATGAGGAAACGGGAGTCAGATTATTAATTTAATTTACAACTCATCTACTGAACTAAATAAACTGAAAGATACACTTCACATAGTACAGCTCAAAAGTTTACTTTAAAGAAAGTAATACTATACAAAAAAGACAACCCTACATTTGGAAGTTAAGTCACGGTCCTCACTATATACATAAAACAAGGGTGTGTGTCTACCCATTGACATCATGTTTAGGTGCAACCTGGCTAGGACAAAAAGGATGTAGCAGCCAATCAAGATGAAATATTAAAATGCAGCTTAAATTCAGACTGAAGAAACTCTATTGCCTACCTCCATCAATCAGAGACTCATCCGCCTCCGACGCAAGCCAATCAGTTTTGAACTGCTCCTCCTCGAAGCCAATCAGCATCCTGGGTTCATCTTAAAAGAACTCCACATCCTTGTCTCGGCCTTCTGCTCAGTGAGCAAGCGGTGGCGTGCCGTGTCTGGTTTGGACTCTGATGACTGGATTCAAGAGATAATAACTTATCCTGAAATCCTCCTACCATAGGAATACTGTCTAGCTGCACATCTTCCTTTCCGACCTCTGTTTTCGTCAGCTCCGATTCCTGGCGCAATGAACTCGCAAGCGACGCAGACGCGTCCCAACTCTGCCTAAGTTCCGGTCAGCTTCGCTTCATAGCGCGCCGGGGTCTTTCTCAAACTGATCCCGTGGGGCTGGCTCTTGGTTCGCTGATCCGCCGACTCACCCGGGACCTCCTCTGGTTTTCATCGGCTTTGCGGCGCCACCTTGACGCTCGTCCCGGCCGCAACTTTTCAGCCGGATATACTCTCTCATTCACTCGCTAATGTGTTCGGAGCCAGCTCAGGTAATATGTATTCACCCATGTTCGTCCTCTATTCAGGCGAACGTATTTCATTTTACTGTTTGTTTTCGTTTTCTTCTTCTTCTGGTGTTGCCGGTAGCCACCGGGCTTGTGGTGGCATTGCTGCCACCTACTGGTTGGAGTATGAAGTGCATTTTAAATTCAGCAATTGATAACAATTGTTATTAAACCGCTGCAACTCTGGTGCAGTTTGGCATCCGCTTGGACTGGTCTGCATGCGGCCTGCCCTGCCATGTTCCCTGCGTTCTCTGCCATATTCCCTGCGTTCTCTGCCATATTCCCTGCGTTCTCTGCCATGCTCCCTGCGTTCTCTGCCATATTCCCTCATTCTCTGCCATGCTCCCTGCGTTCTCTGCCATATTCCCTCGTTCTCTGCCATGCTCCCTGCGTTCTCTGCCATATTCCCTCGTTCTCTGCCATGCTCCCTGCGTTCTCTGCCATATTCCCTCGTTCTCTGCCATGCTCCCTGTGTGTTCCCTGCGTTCTCTGCCATGTTCCCTTCTATGCTCCCTGTGTTCCCTTCCATGTCCCCTGGATGCTTCCCACCATGCTCCCTGCTATGATTGTTCATTCATCACGTGCATGGCCTGGACCTCAGCATTTTTGGGGGGGAACATCCCTATTCTCATACATCTGTTTATCTACGTTAAAGTATAAATCATGTTTCCTGATTTATGTTTCCTGCTGAGGTCCAAGTATTTTGATTTAGACGTTCCCCTTTGCAAGCCTTTCAGTTCCAAGTATCATCCTGAGACTGACCATCTCTATTCATTCACCTCAACATACACCTCACCTCATCTCCCCATACATCTCACTCAACTTTGGTAGGCCTTCGCGGCAACCGGCCTGTTTGATGCACTGGCCTCGACCTCGGCAATTTTTGGGGGGAAATATCCCTATTCTCATACGCCTGCTTATGCATATTGAAGTATAATTCAGCGTGAATTTTTCCTGCCGAGGTCTGAGCGCCAAACTCTTAAAATATTGTATCAATAAAATTCTTCTAATTGCCTTTTCTTTCTGTGTGAGTTTTTCAGATTGAAATACAGTTTAGGTAAGGTCCAAATATAAGCTTTTATGTTTAAGGCCCAAAACCATGCAAATTAAGAGGTTCACTTGTAGGGATTGGAATCGAAAACCGGTTCCTGTTCAGAACCGGTTCCATGTGTTTACAATTCCATGGCACCGTTTGGCAGCCCGCTTAACGATTCTCTTATCGATTCCAGGCAGCACCAGAGCCGGGCAGCACGACTTATGTCACGTTTTTTACGCAAGTTACGCACACGGCATTCAGTAAGCAAGTACGATGTGACCAGGCGTAAGTCTAGAAAAGCAAAACAAAACAAATGCCGTCTCATTGGGTAGAGCGATCGAAAGTCCGGTTAACAAGGAAAAATCAGTGGATCATTAGATATATCTAAAACTAATACGTTCGTGGTGATTTAATGAAATTAGCCTTAATCAATAAGAAAATAAAAGCATAAATGGTCGTCTCGATCACTGTGTATGGGGGCAGCCATTATTGCCCGACATCACATCCTGTGACGTAATGTCGCAGTAAGGCACTGTGTTCTACAAAAACAATTGTTTCGGATTTCGAGAGGACTTCACCATTGAAATTCACGAGAGCTATTGTTGAAACAACAATGCACACGTACATGGCCGTTGGATGTTCCAATACATCGGGTAAAAGTTTTTTATTATGTAGAATTTGCCGAAACATTTGTTTACCGACCAGAGAGGGCGGAGTGATAAGACACACTTCGATAGAATGCTCACTGTTACAAAGCCCACTTATTTTATGCGACTTTGGTCTTATTTTTTCTAAAGTCGCTTTTAAATTTCATGAGTTGTGGAGTTGCAGTTTTTTGGGCTTGTTTCTGAAAGTGCAGTTGCTTGTTTGGGCTCTAAACTAAGTGACGCCGAAATATCCCTCCGCCTCATAACGCGCTGCAGCTCATCCTGACAGGAGCAGAGTAAACTCAGAAAGAGCCGCTCTGACCATATTTTCTGCAGTTTATGGTTGCAATAACTGATGATTACTGCTGAAAGTAGATTAGGCAGTGCGGATCACCATTTTGAGCAGAGATTGGGTCTAAAGATGAGCCTTATACTCATCTTACAACCTTGCCGAACCTAACCTATAAACCGTACTTTACGTTTATTTGTTGTCTTTTTATGTCTCTAAAATGTTAAATTAATATTACTTTAAATTTAAATTCTTAATACAATGCCTATTTTTGCTTAAGAAGTTAAAAAAAATTCCACAAATTGGAATCGATAAGAGAATCAATAGGGAATCGAATCGTTTCACAGAATCGATAAGGGAATCGGAATCGTGAAAATCTTATCAATTCCTAACCCTATTCACTTGTTTGGGGTAAATGTGTAATTTAACAGTCTTATCTTTGTCGTATCACTTGGATGGCCTACAGACTCTTGGATGGTCTGGAGCTTTCTGTCCCAAAACTACTCATTGCAGTTGCAAGTAGCAGAGGTCTGGTGAGTTTCATGAATGGTTGAGGCCTTTTTAACCTTTTAAAGCTTTCCTCTGGACCCATCGGCAGCCAAACATAGCATTTAAAAGAGAGATATTACTCTGGATGTAGCTCAGGATTTTTGTGATTTGTTTGACCATCTTGTCTGGGGGACTGCACCGATGCTGATGTTAATAATCATTGCTCAGACATTCTTAATGTAGTGGTTCCACTGAAAACTGCAGTTGTACCACTCAAAAAAGCTTTTCCCTGGATAAACAAATCTATTCCGAAATTCAAAAGAGAGTGTCGCAAATTTGAGCAAATCCTCTAAGCTCGAGGTTTACAGGCACCACCTCTGGGAACTTTGGGTTTCTTTAAATCCACTGATAAAAATTGCCAAAATGAAATATTTCTCAACTTTTATTACTTTAAATTAGAACAATTCTAAGGTCATATTTGAAACAATAAACTCCCTTGTTTAATTTGTAACCCCTACAATACCTGTGTCCTCTAAAGCTGACAGGGATGACTTCATACATTTTTGTGTGTGTTGAAAGTCAATAATGTATGAAGGAGCATCTGTCCTTCATGGTGTCAAAACTTTGTTTTGATCTCTCCACCTTTCCAGTTTCTGAATGTGATTGATTCAGTTACTTTAGAGGACATCTCAGGTTTACTTTATGAATTAAAAATTTCAACCTGCGCAAACGAAATCGCAATATTGTTTAAAAATGTTCTCCCTGCTATTGGCAGGGAGAACAGGGAGAAACATGAGCTCTTTGACAGTTTTCAGTCTGGATTTTGTAAGCTCCATCCCACAGAAACGGCCTTACTTCTAGTGACACTATAATGTCTGCAGACTCAGGAGCATCACCAATAATGTTTCTCCTGGATCTTACATCCGCCTTTGATACCGTCGATCACAGTATTCTGATTAAAAGATTTCGCAATGTAATCGGTCTATCAGGTAAGGCTCTGCAGTGGTTTAAATCCTATCTCTCTGGAAGATCTTTTAGTGTTTTTGGAAACCATTTCATGCCCAACCCAAAGTGACTGTGTGCATGTGTGCATGCATGGTTTGATAGATCATGCACGCACGCACGCACGCACGCACGCACGCACGCACGCACGCACGCACACACACACACACACACACACACACATCAAATCTGCTTTAGATAAGCACTTTGCGTTCTGATCTAATTACTTCAATAGAACAACACCATCTACAACTACGTTTTTAATTCTGCATGTTAGTTATGAAACTTTATAAAAGTAATAAAGAAACTTCAATAAGACACATATTTGATCTCATGATAGTGAAAGTTTCTAGATTCAACAAGCTGTTTCTGATCATCTTAAACACTTTTTAGCCAACAAAATCTGTATTTGCTCTGTTTTCTTTATAGAATTATATTACATTTCATGTTCCCTATATATTGCCTTTTAACCATTGCAACCTAAATATACCAGGGGTATGATTAATTCTAGAAGAAATTATTGCTGGAAAGAAAAAAAACTAACTATTGGGTAACACCATTAACTTGTCTTTAGTGCCACCAAGTGGTGCTTTTGCATTTTTAGTTGTCAGTAATTGTTTTACCCTATTGCTAATGCTTGTTAATAAAACCTACCTTTGCTCTTTTTTCTTTACAGAATTCTATTAAATGTCATATTCCCTATAGAATGCCCTTTCAACACTACAAGCTACATCTGCCAGGCGTATGAATATTTCTAGAAATAATTATTGCTGGGAAGAAGAAAACTATTGTGTAACAGTATCAGCTTGTCTTTAGTGCCACCATGTGGTGTTTTTGCATTAGCAGTTATTAAAGTCCTGATATAATTCAGGCAGCTAATGTCTTAAAATGGGTAACACCATATACCAAAACTCATTAATATGACTGTGAATTAAAAGTTCATTAGCATTTGTGCTAAAACATGTTTAAAGTACAATGATGATACAAAATACTAATTTATTTTTATTTTGTAAATGACATTCAAAGACACATTCACTCCTGTCCTGTTACTCTTGTAGTAACATAGAGCATTCATTGTGCAAATATAATGTTATTTCCTCACAACCCTTTCCTGGCAAACCATTTGTAATAATTTTTACTTTAATCCTACAAAGTAACAAAATATAGTGTCCTAGACACTTATAGGACTCCAAACTCGAACCACATAAATCCCATCATTAACAAGAATATTTGTAGGTTTCATTTTAGTGGAGTAGGCAGTTACACAGAGTCATATTTAGCTTTTGTTTTCTCAACTGTCAAAAGGAATGACTTTATTGCATTCGTTATACAATCATGGAGAAAAAATATTAGACCAACTTTTTTTCTTGTTCATTTTAAAGTTCGATACAACTAAATGTACATTTGTTTGGACAAATGTAATGATAACAACAAAAATAGCTCATAATACTTTAATTTCAGCGCTTATACCCACTTTCAATGGGTATTGTTTCCAAAAACAATGCCTTTAGGTGTCTGTGTTTTCTTTCCTGTTTGTTTTAGTCAAAAGACACACACCAGAGTTAGTACTTGATTGCCTAATCATTGTTTTTGATCAATGCAGCCAAGTGTTTGAAAAAAAAAAAAAACAAACAAACAAGGGTGGTCCAATACTTACATACTCTACATGCGAATCCAAGCTCTAACGAGGCCTCACCAACAAGTCCATAAAGCTCGGAACTCCACATTAATCCGTACCAATGTTTCCCGAACTTAGGGTCGGGACCCAAAATGGGTTGTTTTATTGGGTCGCCAATTGGCAGATTAAAATGCATATCAATCTTATGTGAATGAGCATTTTTTTTTTGCTACGCTGGTCTGTTCAGCTCAGATGCCGTGTGAGGTTTTCTCTCTCTCTTCGCCCTAACCTGATCTTTGACTATGCTATACTGCCCTCTGCTGGCCCCATTCATAAAATGTTTTATCCGAGTATGTGATCTGTCAGCGTCGATAGGTTGTCCAAGCGAAAATATAAGGACGGTTTTATTAATGTTGGCTTTACGAAAACTATTCGGAATGGAGAAGAAAGGCCTCAGTGTGTTTTATGTGGGGAAGTACTCAGTAATGAAAGTTTTAAATTTAATAAATTGGACAGACATCTTCAAACAAAACATTCACAGTATCGGGGAAAGTCTAAAGAATTTTTCCTATGCAAAGAAGTATCCTTCAAGAAACAGTGTTTTGACAGCAGAAAAGTAAGTCATTACATTTTTTTTTGTTGGTGTACATTAGCATTTTAAATATTATTTTTGTAAGTCAGTTTAATAGTGACGGCGTTGCTAGCTAGCTAACATGTCATTGTTAGCCGCCATTGTCCGTCTGTCTGGTGGACTTGTTACTAATGTGGATTAGGCAGCAAAGTGTGTATTCAACCTTGTTTTGATGGTGGAAGAGTCAGTAACGTGGGTGTTGTGTTTGTATTACTCAAGTGTGTAGATGCCGGTGTAATGCAGTGTGTGAGACTAATGTAATGGGAACTAGTGAGAGTGGTATTTTTTAATGATTCTCCCTGTTATCTACCAGGCATTGAAAGGGAACAGAGTAGCACTGAAGGCATCATACCAAGTCAGCCTCCACATTGCCAAGGTAAAGAAGCCCCATTCCATTGGAAAGCAGCTGATAAAACCATGTTTAAAAGATGTGTGTCTCTCTGTCTTAGGTGAGGAAGCAGCAAACAAAGTCAAGTCGATCCCACTGTCAAATAACACAGTTGCAGCCAGAATCAAAGACATGGCAGAGGACATTCAAAAGTTAGTTACAGAGGAAATATTGGAACATAAAATGTTTTTACTGCAGCTAGATGATAATAAAAAAGCGACCACTACAATCAAGGCTCTTCACAGAGTTATGCAGGGAAATGGGGGCAGAGCAAGAGCACCTGCTATTTCACTGTGAGTTGAGGTAGCTTTCCAAGGGAAGAGTTTTGCAGAGAGTGTGGGAGCTGAGAGAAGAGGTCATGGCCTTTTCCGCACAAGCAGTGGCTGGCAAGATTTGCTTACCTTGTGGACATTTTCACCAAGCTCAACACACTGAACACAAGCCTTCAAGGAAAGGACAACAGCATCTTGGAGCTGGAAGATGCAATTCAAGGATTCATTGTACACCTGGGTCTATGGCAGTCTCAGCTGGGTGCAGGAGAACTGGCAATGTTTCCTGTCCTCTCTGCCTACCTAGAGAACACAGGTGTTCCCCTGAGTGACTCTGTGAAACAGAACATTGTTGAGCACATGTCTGTTCTAGACTACAGGAGAACTTTAAGCGGTACTTCCCTGACTCTCAGGGATCTTCAAACCTTCAGTAGGTTAGGTATCATTTCCAAGCTGTGCCATCACTAGAGCTTGGCCTAAGTCAGACAGAGTTAGAGGCACTGGTCACACTGCAAGTAAGCGGTGGCAGTAACATGCTATTTGAGTCAACCACCCTGTCACTGTTTTGGATTTCTCATCTCCAGCAGGTGGAGTTCTCCTGCTTAGCTAAGAAAGCATTGGAGGTGTTGATTCAATTTGGCACCACACACGTGAATCTGGCTTTTCCACTCTAGCATACCTGAAAAATAAATACAGAAACAGACTTAATGCTCAGCATGACCTCAGAATGGCACTTTCAAAAACCGAGCCTAGAATAGATCAGCTGGTTGAAATCTTTAACCAGCCACATACATCTCATTAAATTCAAGTCAACATTATTTAAAAAAAAATATTGGTGTCTGTACTCAGGGATGATGGGAGGGGATAAGAAAATGAGCAGAGAAAAGGGTAAAACACAGAAAGCACAATAGAAACCTTTTCTGTTTTTGTTTACTTTTATAAGCGAATAAATATATTTCATATACATTTAAATTAATGGCTTGTTCCGTCTTTTGTCCACTGTTTAAAAATGCAGATGTTACAGTAATTCATGGTGTATTTTTTGTAAATTTGGGTCCCGGGGAGACACCAAATTTCTCTTTTGGGCCTTGGGCTGAAAATGTTTGGGAACCACTGCTCCAGACATTTTGAATAGAGAAAGCTTCCTGGATGTGAAGTGAAACGTATTCAGCTTCAGAATACAAGTCCAGCTGTTTTATTTTTTAACCTTTTTTTGGATTGATCATGACCTGGATGACTGAGGATCTTCACCAACCTCTTAGAAAAGCTTAATATGCTGTGCTTTTTTGTCTCTTTTGTTGTGTCTCTGCTCTGTCTTTTCTAACCCCCAGTCGGTCGAGGCAGATGTCCGTTCACACTGAGCCTGGTTCTGCAAAAGGTTTTTCCTTTCAATTAAAGGCAAGTTTTCCTGTCCACTGTCACTTCATGCTTGCTCAGTATGAGTGATTGCTGCAAAGCCATGGACAATGCAGATGACTGTCCCTTTGGCTCTACGCTTCTTCAGGAGTGAATGCTGCTTGTCAAGACTTGATGCAATCTGCTGGGTTTCCTTAGATAGGAAATATATTGGACCAATCTGTATAATCTGACCCAATCTGTACAATCTGATTGAATTTGATTTTGGAAAGTGCCCTGAGATTACATGTTTCATGAATTGCTGCTATATAAATAAAATTGAATTTAATTGAATTGTAGGGATCAAAGTAACAGGACTAGGCATATTTACAGTCATATTCAATAAATAAAAATAAAGTCAGTTCACTGAAAATTGTCCCACTTTTGTCATGAGGTAATATGACATATTTCTGATATGCAAATCTCAGTGTGCAGGTACCTCTCCGTGATTGGTGGATCTAGAAGACTGATGAATAGAGATTGGCAGCCTGGATGAAGATGAATTATAAAATTTTGTTGCTGTTACCTGTCATTCTTCCTTTGCTCATCCCAAACAGCCACATCCGTGCTGTGCATTTTATGTTGATACCTTATATCTGTATGTATTGAGTTTGTAGGGGCGGACTGCCTTTTCTTTTGATCCTAGTTTTCTCCTGTTTATCTTAACTTGAGGAGGTAAAGTGCCATTTTTCCCTGTTTATGTTGAATAGGTAAGTTTGGCTAATATTTCAGATAGTTGATTTTGTTTGTTATTTTTACATTTAACTTCACCCTGAAGTTAAATGTAACTAATTTTTAGTGTTTACATTGCGTGACTATATTATTTTAAAATGTTTGCTGGGGCTACTTGAGGTCTGATGGTCTGATGAGGATGGATCACTTTCATCTTGTGGTTTGGCCACCGCTAGACAGGCCACAACAGAAACACAGATATATAGATTAAATATCCATAGACTGAAATTTTCTAGCACACAAATGAAAAAGAACACGTTTTAATACAAAAATTTGAGCTTCATAAAACATGTTAAAATGTACTTTTACTCAGAAAAAAATTGTCTCAGCAGTATTATCATATTTGTTAAATTCTAGTTTGTTCATGTTATTGACTAACCTTTAACAAATCATGGTTACTTGGGGAGTAAAATATATTGGATACAAATAAGCTGCATCACAGTTATACTGTAAAAATACACCAAGTTTTCAGAAATAAATCTTGCAATTTTACAAATAAAACACATCTGTGTATCTAAATGTGACACTTTTTTGTAATTTTTATGATTAACCTGGTATTAAGAGAGACAAATAAAATCTAGACAAACTTTGACTTTGTTTTTCCTTAACTGCATCACACAGTCAAATCAGTTTATGCTGTAACCTAATACTAGCCTTATTGGCCTTTAAAGCATAAGCCTTATTGGCTTATGCTACAAAGCAAAAAAAAAAAAAAAAAAAAAATTAATATGATTTACTTTCCTATATTGAATGTATTTTCTAGCACAATGAAATACATATTGCCATAAAAAGTCAAACAACAGGTAGGGTATTTTTTGTTTTGTTTTGTCTTTCAGAAATCTGAAACAAGCAGTCTGTAGCATTTTAAGTAAGAAGCTAGAACACAACACGCAGCCAAGACAAATATGGAGTTATATATATATATATATATATATATATATATATATATATATATAAAACAAAACGAGAGTCATGACTGGGGTAAAAATCAGAAAACAACGACAAAAGAGGATTACCAGGACTCGGGATTCACAGGGTCCAACATCCCAGCTTCAGCAGGGCGGGGTGCTTTGAGAATGGGGCTTTGAGGTCTTGGAGAGGTTCACAGAAGGCAAAGCCAATGACATCCACAATCCAACTGTTCATGGTCCATAGACAATCTAGGGTCATGCACAGGAGGTCTCTCAAGCAAAGAATTTCCAAAATCCAATGGGCTTAAACAGGGTCATAGTCAGGCAAGGCTCAGTAACAGAAGATCAGAAAAAACTCCACTCATTCAATGGTAAAGGCTAGGCAAAGGCAGTGGTTAGAGACAGGCAGGGTCGAAAAACAGCAGTACACTTGGCTCATGGAACAGTGCTTGAAAGCTGTGAAAAGGCAGCTGATCTCGCACCGAGCAGGTGAAGAGCAGAGGCCTGTTTCAATAAGGAGGTTCAACCAACTCTGAGTTAAAACTTGAACTCTGAGTTGACTTAGCCTGAGATGGGAAACTCTGAGTTTTGGATTTCAGAACAGCTGAAATGAGTTAGTTCAATCAACTCTGAGTTGACTGACTCTGAGTTAAGCGCGTGCACCACAACAATAAAAAGCCATTATCAATGGAGCGCAGATATTACGAGTTACCATGGCAACAGCGTCAGACAAAAAAAGGTATGCATATTTCTCACCAGCAGAACTGGATGTGCTTATACAAGCATATGCAGAATTTGAACATGTATTTAAAAAAAAAAAGCAACACGGCTGCAGCGGCGAAGGAGAGAGAGTTAGCTTGGGTGAAAATAGCTGCTCGAGTCAATGCATAAGTTTACATTTTAATTACTTTTATACAGTGTTGGGTGTAATGAATTAGGTTACTAAGTCATCTAATTAAATTAAAGACTATGAAACAATAGTGGATTTAATATCAAATTTTAAAAGGTATATTTTTAATTTAACTTTCTCCCTCTAGTTACACACTTTGGTCAATTTAAGATTAATTCATGCAATTGAATATTGTTTATTTGAAAGCATTAGAAGTGCAGTTTCTTGTCTCTCCTTGTATTGTTCAAATGGTTGAGGTTGATTTGGGATTTAGAAAGTAATTAATAAGTAAGTAAAACAAATTAGTAAGTAGACCAATACTTTCTAGAGACAGTAATTATTACATTAATCTAATTAGACTTGTTGAAGATAAAATTTGTAGTTAGTAATTAAGAACTATTTTAGAGTAACTTACCCAACTGTTATAATATCAGAGGTGAAACTGGAAAAACAGTATTTTATTAAACCTAATTTAATTTTCATGGATAGGTGCAATCCTGCAGGCATCAAAAGAACATGGCAGCAGCTGAAAATGAAATATAAAAACATACTTCAAGCAGGTAAGCCTTGAGCACATCATAGGAGTAGAGTAACTACCTGGCTTTACAAACATTTGACATATTAAATGACTAAATTGCATTCAGTGTCTAGCAGTGCAGCAGCATTTTTGTCATAGGTCTAAATGTTCATTCTCATTTGACTAAATGTGATATTTCCATTTATATTACTTTGGGTTGGGTTTTTTGTTGGTCCCAACAGATTCGGATGGTAATATCTGCCTCTTGGAGCCTCCTGTCCCAACAGTACCCCATACAGTTGTCAGTAGCCTACTCCATACACCATCACTTATGACAAATAGTATTATAAAGTGTACTCTATGAAATGCTCATCTTCACAGGATGATGGGGATTGATGAAGATCGGGTTTACCGGGCTGCTGTTACATGTCTATTGAAAACCCATCTTTCCCAGTTCCGGGTTTGGCCGCAAGTGAGAAGACATTAATCGAGAGGTAGAACAGTTTAAATGCATATTTAATTCATAGAAATTAAATATGGGGACAGAGTATTACATTACCAATCAACATGTATTCCCCGCGCGGTCGAGAAGTCTGCCTGAATTAAGTTTTGCCAAGACATCCTTTAATACAGTGTCTGCCCTCCTCCTATAAGGGAGGGAGGGGTAATCTGTAAGCTATCTGTGTCTCAAACAAAGGGCCTTCTCTTCCCAGTACGGGGTCAGGCCGCGATGACCTAACAGCCATAAAACTAAAGTTGCATGTTATTTTACCCGGCCAGAGGGGAGACACCCCTACTAAGATGTATATATATTTTTTAATTCTCAACAGGATGAAGAAACCGTTTCTGCTGCCACAGACAGGCCTACAGGGTAAATTTAATATTATATGTCTACACATCAAACAATCTACACATTCACATTTATATGTGGAGTAGCCTATAGAATCCAAGTTTATATCTATAAATGGTCATTCTTATCTCTACCCCTTAGAGTGTGGAAGAACAGCAGGAGGAAGGTCCATCAACTTCTGGTGCACAGATGGACACAGTTCAGTGATTTAAAGTAAATGCCACAGTTTCATTCTGAATTTTAGACTACATTCATGATGTAACTCTAATCTAATGTATTTTCAGTTGCCAGTTCAGGAGTTATATAGACTTCTTCTTATTAAAAAGATAGAAAAAAACAGCAAAGAACTTGTATGCTTGGACCGCCAGATCCAAAAGGCAGATCTGGAAATCGACATTCTGAAACTAAAGCTAGAGGTGAGTGTATGGTCAAAGGTGAATTCTAGGAAGTATTGAAACTATTTTAAAATCTTTTTTTTTGTTTTATTTTTTTTTAGCAAATGAAGAACACCATATAAATTGCTGTGATAGGATAGGGACATGACAAAAAATCCACTCTGGGCCTCAAAATCCTTTCCCGATGTAAATGTAACTCCCTACGAAGTAATACAGCCTCTTCGTCAACAGGACCATCCATAAAAGGACATGCCATTTCATTCCCTTTGATGCGGTCTGCGTGGCTGAAATGTGCGCAATGAATATGTCCCCGAAGAATCAATGAGGTGTTTAAACACCACTTCCTCTTTAAAAAGGGGGAGAAGACCAAAATAAACTCTGGGTTTTCTGAAGAAAACCTGCTCCTGACCAGGTTAGGTTCACAGAGTAAATTGCCATGGTAACTGACTCTGAGTATAAGTTACCTCTCTTTCAGAAACGGGCTTGACTTACTCTGCTTTCTCAGGTTTAACTTACCTTCCTTTCTGAAACAGAAAACCCAGAGTTTCCCTCATTTCAGGGTTAACATACTCAGAGTTTTCACTTAACCTCCTTTCTGAAACAGGCCCCAGGTGTTTAAATAGAGAGCAGCCCTGGTGAGAACAACAACAAATCAGCAGGAGAGTCAGTGAGCAGCACAATCAAGGCAGAACTGAAATCATGACACAGTCACGATCAGTAAGTTAGGATATTGTTAAAAAATTCATTTAATATAGAAAGTCAATTCAGTAAGTGATACATATTATATAAATTAATTACAGATAATAGTTAATAATGTTAATATTGCCAATTTCCCTCTGACAGCTAATAAAAACACAACAAATCAAGATTAGAATATTTCATCAGAACAAAAAAAAAAAAACATATTTTAACACAGAAATGTGGACTTAAACAGTATGTGTAAAACATACTATTAAAGATTGGTATATTCCAAAGGTACTTTTAATGTGGCAGACAATCCTCATCGCAGCACTTATTCTAATGAATTAAATATGACTGTATCATATTTCACGGTATATTGTGTTCTATTTTTGTGCTGGTTCATCTGGGTTAAGTCGACACACATGAAAAATAATTAAAATGAAAACAGTTACATTACTTAATCAACAATAATAATGATAACAATGATAATAATAATAATTATTATTATTATTATTTAAATTAATTTTTATTAATCGGAGGCAACCGGACCTTTGCTCAGTTCTTTCTGAAAACATTTTGACACCTATCCAGGGGTCTTTGTCTTTGACATGATAAATTCAGGAAGGTTCCGATTCCTGAAAACAACCTTAACCATGGGACACAGCAAAAGTTCCTACTGTACTTTCAAGGAAACAACTCTGGGTCCCATCTACTTAATGTTCTTGGCTGGAGAAATTGACAGTGTCTGCTCCACACTTTTCCTGTCTACCCAGGTGTGGGTGAAACGATGCTCTGCATTTTAAAAACATTAAAATGCAGAGCATGGTTATTTGGTTATTTTGGCTTTTAGATGACACTAAATCTAAATGATAATGGGCCTGAGCTTGAATAGATGGTTATTTGCATTTTCTAAAAACCTGATAGTTGTTCTCATCCTTTTGCAAAAGAAAATACTGTTCAACATCAATTCACTTGGAAGACTCATACAGGCCCGTTCAAACATCAGTTTGCAGCGTTTTCAAGTAGAAAAATAACACAGTGAAGTTAATATTTCATTTTTATTTCCACAAATATTTCAGTGGCACTGGCTTTAAAGCTAGAGTTACTTGATTTCCCCAAGTCCCTTTCTGAATGACTATGCATTCGCAAGACTGTCTTACCTGCTCCTCCACTCCTCAGAGAGGTTGCATGAATAAATGTCCCAAATCCACTCTGGTCTTATTTCTTTCTACTGAGGCCTTCCTCTTCTTCTATCCAAGAGTTAAGGGGTGACAGTGGCACAGGAGTTAAGAAGTTCCCCTGAAACCTTCGTCAATGTTGCTGATTCAGTTCCCTGTTCCGACTGTCTCAATCATTGTGTCCTTGGACAAGACACTTCACCCGAATTTCCTGCTGGCGGTGGTCAGAGGGCCTGGTGACGCCGTTATATGGCAGCCTTGAGTGGTGCTACTAAACCTGCTTACCACTGTCAGTGTGTTATTCACACAGGAGCAGGTTTAGCTTTGGGGTTGTCAGACTAGTAAAAGCTATACAAGTACAAGCCATTTACTATTATCATAAACTTGTACGTGTTTTGTGGAACTACAATGAACGGCTAACACTAAACCCACTCTAACATAAATACTAGAAGTGCGCAGACAGAAAGCAGAAACTAACAAGGAATGTGCACACAAACTGCCGTTATGTCTGATGAATGATTGGCATGCGAGACAACCAATAGATAAGGCGATACACTTGGAACTTGGGAGACATTTGAATGGCAGGTTTGGTCCCTGCAGCTCTCACAGTGGTCTAATTTTTTAACCTGCTTTTTCTGAATACATAATGTATGACTACTGTCAGGATGCAGGGCCATTTCCCCCAGTATAAGAAAAGTGTTTCTGAATAGGATTTCCAACTACAGTTTAAACTGTATTTTCAGAAACTACAATTCATATGCTAAGTGTAACTTGTAATTACAACATAAATAATATAATACAACAAATTAAAATAATTGGTTTTACAGCTTCCTTGATTGACAGAAAATATCTACTCAAATTTACAGACTGACAAAAATTAAACCATATAACCTTTAACTTTATTTATATATATATAAAGCATGAAAAAGCACCACACTGTGAACCAACTAGTGACTAATATTTCTCTACAACATCGAGCAAGTCATGCAGAGGAAGTGGATAGTGATAGCAATCAGTGGTTTTTGCTGAACATGTCATTTACAGAGATGCAAAGATTTCTTTCAAACGTGAGAGCAGGCATACAAAAAACAACTATGAGTAGAAAGCAATCAACACACAGTGGTGTGTGGCACACACAAACCTACGATAAAGACACGTTGCTTCAACAGGCAACATTATGGTTCACTAAGTCATCGACTGCAAAGACATGAATCAACTGTACAATAGAGAAGCAAAAAAAAAATTAAGTTTATAATCAAACTTTCAATTATCTGTTGGATTATTATGGCCATTCAGTATTTTAATGAATGGTTCTTTACAAAAGTTATTTATTTATTTATTTTTTTCCTCTTCCTGGTTGTTGGTTGCTTGTTTGAACGCTTGCCAGTTGTTGTCTCTTAATTTGACTGTTCAATAAACCTGATTATGTGTAACAGCATTTTCAATACAATGAGAATACAATGAACAGCTGCTTAAACATCTTCCAGTCAGGTTTCCTTGCTCACCACAGCACTGAGACTGCCTTTCTCATGATGTTCAATGGCATCCGCATAAATACAGACTGTGGAAATAACCCAGTGCTGGTATTATTAGACCTCAGCACAGAATCTGACACTGTTCATAGTATATTACTGGAGCAATTTGAGAACTGGGTTGGTCTTTACAGTACTTGGCTGGTTTGAGTCTTAGTCGAATTACAGGGACTCCTTTGTGCCAACAGGCAACTTAACATCAGGGTCAACATAAATCACATGCAGGTTTCCCCAAGGTTCCATCTTGCTATCTACCCTATTAAATATCTTACATGCACTAGCTCGGATCATGACATAAAACACAATAAGTTACCATAACTGCTCAACACAACTCTACATTACAATGTGATAATGAACCTATCCAAGCAGTGAGTGTATGTATAGAACAAACTAATGTGTGGATGTGACAAAATTTTCTTCAGTTGAATAAAAACCAAACTGTGGTAATAGTTTTGGACCAAAAGAGCAACAATCGAGAGTCAGCCCACAGCTTCAGTTTGTACAGCTAGTAATCACTGATCAGGCCAAAATCTGGGTGTAGTGATGGACTTTGACCTGAACCTTCAGAGGCACATAAAGACAATTACAAAGTCGGCTTTCTATCACCTAAAGAACATTTCAAGGATTAAAGAACTAATGTCTCAGCAGGATACTGAAAAACTCAGCAATGCATTTATCTTTTGTTACACTAATTACTGCAACAGGGTCTTTACAAATTTGCTTAAAAAGTCAAATCAGACAGTGGTAGTTGATCCAGAATGTTGCTGCCCGCTTCTGTACTAAAACTTTGAAAGTAGAGCACATCATCCCAGTTCTGAAGTCCTTACCCTTGCTCCCTGTATCTTAAAGAATAGAATATACAATAATTAATTAAGTTTCTAACTCACTGAATGGTTTATCACCAAAATACATTGAAGATTTGTTGTGTCAGCCTTCTAGACCAATCAGGTTGTCTGCTTCAAGTCTACTCTGCATCCCCAGAATCAGAATCACACGTGCAGAAGCAGCATTCTGCCTCTATGCTTCTCTGTTCTTGGACAAACTCCCAGAAAACTGCAATTGTCAAATCTTATTTTTTTTAAAAAAAATAAGGTTAAACCCCCATTTGTTTAGAGGAGTAGTCTTTGGCTGTTCTATTTAAACTATTAACTGAAAAATCATAAATTACAACTTGTACTCCAGCTTTCCTTTCCTTTCCTTTGATTATGCCACTGCAATGTACTTTTTATGTTTTCCTTCTTTATGTTTTCATCATGTAAAGCACTATCAATTATCTTATAGCTGAACTATGCAGTAGCCTACCGATAAACTCGCCTTGCCCAATAATAACAAGTTCATCATACAATGCATTTTGCCCAATTTTGCACATGCTATACTACGTGTCTGTGTTAAAAGCTTTTGTGCATGAAATAAATAATATCACAAATATTTCTGTTTCAGAAAAAAAAAAACAGCAGAAAACTGATGACAGTAGTTAATTTCCACTTCTACTCGCTCTGATAAGCTATATAACAAGGTCATATCTATAGGGAAATCCTCTTTGTTTTACCTCTTTTTTATCTGCAAGCTCTCTTGCAATGACTGACTGCAGGAAGAGGCCCTAAGATAGAAACCTTTCGGATATTTCTCAGAAACATGCCTTCCTGTTTTTTGTTCTATCAGATATGTTGGAGGATCTGTGTACCACAAAACCTTCACCCCATCTGTGCCTCTTTATCATAGTGGTGTGTGCAGAAATGCTTACATGAAGGGGCCTGTTAAATCTCCTACAGTAAAACCTGTACTCTGTTCTTAGTGAGGTTGAAACAGTTGGTGGATCAGCTAGTCTTCTCTCAAAGCAGAATGATTATCGCTGCTTCAAAGTACTGCTAAAATTTCAACTTCTTTAAAAAAAAAAAAAAGTTGGTGTCTTATCTCTTAGTGCACAGCAAAATTAGCATCAGCAAGCTGTTTCTCTAATCATGTCAACTGTTACTGTGGTGAGATGTCTTTGATAACAAACTCTGTACCTTTGTTCTAGTCAAAAAGGCTTCAGGTTAGCACTTTTTTCATGATACAGAACATTGCCATATTCTCTGATTGCACATGACTGCCAACTGTATCTGGATGTGTTCAGACAAAAATCTGTCATGAATGAAAATCTCTGGTTGCGAGCTTGAAATTTCCTGGACATTTTTGGCAAAATAATTGCTGCTGTGAGAAAAATCTAATTATTCATTTCCCTCTTCCCCCTGTTTTCAGTGTTGGAATCTAACAAAAAGTGCATTACCACTCAACGCTTCCTGTAAGGCTTACATTTCCTTCAGACCTTTCTGGTCTGGTTCTTTTCCCAGCAACAAATCTAGCAGTCATGGCTTTTTGCGCTGTACCATGTGACAGAACTTTATTTCGAGATATTATAAAGTCAAGCTCACTAGGCTGTAAATACCAGGACCTTTTGCATTAAACCCAACTCTGATTGTTGTAGTCGTTCAAGGTTGCTCTGTAATTGGCAGTTCAGAATTTAAATATATATTTTTTTACGCACAATGAGATCATCCTTTTTAAACCCGTTTTCCAGGTGAAATCTCAAGTTTGTAGACCTCTGAGAATTCTTGTCTCAGAACCACTTGCTGTATTTAAATGAGAGCAATGGAAAACGATGCAACTACTAAATACGATAGGTAAAAGAATATTGCTGATATGGTTACAATTATCATCTAATCTTGGACATGCACTTTAAATATTAAAAGACATAATACCACCATGTCCCTGAAATTTTCTGTTATTAGTAACCCAAACAACAAAACTGTTTAACTCAAACACCTTTTCTTGAATAAAGCAGAAACACTGCCAAGTTTCAGGTTCTGTCGTCTAAGCAGAATAATAAAAAAAAAAAAGAAGTTTGACCAACTGATACAAATTTCTTCCCCGTAAATGTGGTCCAAAGCCACATCATTTGCATACACAGCTGAACCTTCTTCTCTCTCTGAAGCAGGCATATAAAAAGGGATGTTGTCAGAGAGGTCGCCACTCCTCAGCAGCTCAACTAGATCGTGATCTCATCATGTTCATCTACTGTACTCAGGCTGTACTGATGCTTGTGCTGACATTTCAAAGGGAAAGTAAGTCTATAAATAGTTTCCTGTATATGTAAATAACATCAACGTTTTATTGTGTATGTTTAGTCTTTGTTACTTGTGTTTTTCTTAATATTTATAATTTTTTTTAAACAGAAGAACATGTCTTAAGAGTTGTTTTTATCTTCTAAATTATTTGTTTTCTAAGATGCAAATAGATGCAGTTATTATCACTATTAATTTTGCATTATACTAATTAAATATCACAGGTCATGCCGGGAGAGTCTTAGGAGGCCATGAGGTGGTGCCACACAGCAGGCCGTACGTGGTGCTTTTGAAGACGATTGATCAGAACGATACCCCCAATTTCTGTGGTGGATTCCTTATTACAGAAGACTTTGTGGTGACTGCAGCACACTGCAAGGCAAAGTCAGTTTGATAGGATTTTCATTAAAATGAAGCCTACATTGTGCATGCAGACAGATGACAAAAAATAAACTGTATACACTTTGTTTGTTTTTTCAGGTCCTATAAGGTTATTCCGGGGTTACACCAGTACAATGAACGCCACATTTTGTCTGTGAAGGAAAATTTTGTACATAACTACTACAATGAAAATGATTACACAAATGACATAATGCTGTTGAAGGTAAAATAAAATATACTCTACCAAAATTCCTTAAAGCAAATAGTAAAACATACCTTTATATGTTTGTTTATTTGTAATTACCTTTTCTAATTATGTTTTAACAAGTTATACATGTGCTTAAGTAAATACTGTGTATATCTGTGTCTGTTTCTTTTAAATACTATGTCCCATTTTTCCTTTAGTTGTCCTCCAAGGCAGTGTGGAATGACAAAGTCAAACCTATTGCTCTGGCAGACCAGCAAGGTAACTCACTGCCAACTTTGTGCACAGTCTGCGGGTGGGGGCCGACATCATCGAAGGAAACCCATATGTCTTCCACACTCATGGAAGCCAGTGTCACTCTTATTAATAATGAGCTGTGTGTTAAAGAAAATGTTTACTGTTCTGAAGGAGATAAGGGACCGAGTAAGGTAGGTTTTTTTTGTTCTGTGTGTTTTTATTTATTTATTTGGTAGAGAAAACATTCACCTAAATATTCACTTCATATTTACTGTTTGCCTGATATATTCCAAAAATTCTGTGTATTTGCTTATAGGGAGACTCTGGAGGTCCGTTAGTCTGTGAAGATGGAAAGGCATATGGAGTGGTGTCTGCAAGCCAAACAACCAACGGTTCCATGTTATATAAATACACAAAGATAAAAGACAACATTGACTGGATCAATAATATTATTAGAAACAACTGAAACAGCTGCTTAGATACACACACAAATTTATCAAACCACTTGACATTTTTACTTAATTAGTGATGTACCTTTGTATTTTATACTAACATTGGCTTTTTTTACACTGCAGGCTCTGATCCTTAAATGCATAGTGAATAAAAATGTACATTAAAAATGAACGTCTAAAAAGTGTGACGGAATAGGTTTGCTTTTTGTTACCAGTACAAGTGCAAGGAAACTATTGCTTTGTTCATCTTGTTTTGCATTGAGATAAGAGCACAGGTTTCAATTGATTCACTTAATTTCAAAATTAAATAAATATGGTTTTTTTCTCAATACGCTCCATACATTTTTGTCTTCTTTTGACCGTGGGATAAGAGAAAATATCTCAAGTTAAGCAGTATAAAATATGACTTTCAGATGGCTAGTTCCTTTGGTAATCAAGTGACCATACCCTCTGCTGTATAATGTAAAATCCCCTCTTTTTGATTATGTTCACTTTTTGGGGTTTAGGCTTTTAAATACAGACATCTATTTCTCATACTTCTCATCAATGGTCCCAAGGATGATTTATGTCAGGGTTCAGTTTTTGCCTGCCTCACCCTGGACATTTTCCAGCACTTTCCACCTCCCATCCAGCCTACTTCTCTCTCCACCTCTGATCACTGCCACCTGCCGCCACTAATCAAGCCGGACTCAATCCACCTGTTAACATCCCCACATAAACCCACCTCAGTCTGCTCTTCCCTGCCGGATCGTCTTCTCCCAACTGCTCTCAACACTCTCCTTCCTGCTGCTACCCTGCATGCATCAGCCTCGGTCCTTTGTCCTCCTGCCTGCCTTCGTCCCTCGTCGTTGCCTCAGCGTCTCCCTCGCCTCACGTCCGCCTGCTTCTGCTGCTTCATGCCCGCCTGCTCCAGCTCCACTGCGTCTGCCAGCTCCAGCCATCATCATTCATCTGCTCCAGTCTGGTACAGTTCACCAGTCTCCTTCTCCACCATCCATCTCCTTCAATAAACTGCTCAAAACGAAACTCTTTGTGGCTGAATTCGGGTTCACCAATCCCAGTACATGATAAGGCAAGATTCTGTAATATTTCATGAAATTAATCTTTTTCCATCACCATGTTTTGGGTAATAAGGAGAACAGCAACCTGGGCTTAGACATTATTATTGCATGAAAATCCTCCTGAGTTTGGGAAGAAAATAAGCTTTTCTTTAACACCACCTCTTGTGCTCAGTTATTGCTGGAATGTTGAATGAAACGTTCACACCTTTTTGTTGATGGAAATAAATAGAAAAAAAAAATACCTTTGAAAATATCACTTAAGTAGATTTCATTTTTTGTTTTATCCAAATTAAGAACCTTTTTAACTAGGTTATACTCCATAGTATTAAATTTTTCTTCCTGACTTTTAAAAAGCTGTTGGATTAAGGCTTGAGGATTTTTCAAATAGGGTAGGGCAGAGGTTCTTAATACCGTAATCATTGTGAGTTACACCATAATGAATAGCACACACCATTTATATCAATAAGTAGAAAATAAATCTTCTTTCCGGAGACAAAAAAGACTGACTTAAAATATTTTAGATTCTCAAAACTTTATCACCATCATATTATTTTTGAGAAATATTCCTTTTTTTAATCTTTTATGTTGAATTTATTGATTAGCATTTTGCAAAAGTATTCACCACCCCTCCTTCTGGTTTTTTACCTAGTTTATTACAATCATACCTGCGATTTCAGTGTTTTTTAATCCCATTTAATGTGATGTATCTTCAAAAACATAGTGTAAATTGGTGAACTGAAATGTGAAAAATATTTTTAAAAATAATGGGGGGAAAAAATACAGAAACACACATGCATTTGAATCCACTCCGTTGTTATCAAGCCCCTAAGTTTGTAGTTACCTGTCACATCATTAACAAAATGAAGTCCACCTCTAAGCAATCTAAGTGTCACATGATCTGTCAGTATAAAACATATCTTTTCTGAAAGGCCTCAGAGGCTGCAGCACGTAGCACCATCAAACCCATCATCATCTAATGGAAAGTACCTGGTACCGCAAAACTCATGCACCAGAGATTAATTAAAGAGGTAGCAGACAGACCAAAGGTTAACCTGGAATTGCGGAGCTCCAGAGCAGAAAATGGAGGATCTGTCCATAGGACCACAATAAGAAGTCATTATTCATGCAGTCTTAGCAGATTCTGAGAGCATCTCTGAGTAATGGTAATTAGAGAAATCTTTATCTTAGTGCGGAGGTTTGGTTGATCCCGTTGCTAGGTGTGACACTGTGATTGGTTAATAGTGCAAGAAGAAAACACAAACTCAAATGCGCTCCTAGTGTCAAAGGAGAGAAATTAACTGATTAGACTGGATGAAGAAATGTGTCATGATGATAAAACTCAGTAAGAAATAATTGTCACACAGCATCAAAATGTTTGTGCGCAACTTATTTACATCCTCATAATTATGATTTGCTTATGTTTACTTGCCATAGTGATAATTTTACTACTTACTACTATTTGATAGTAATGCACACTCACCTGTCAGCATTCTACTGGGATTGCCTGCTTGTATTTGTCCAAATGGCCGTCATAAAATGGATAAAATAGGTGGAAATACCGAACTTTGTAAATTTATTCACTTTTTATTTATGATTATTAATTTTTTTCCCCATCATTTATTTATCCTTAATAAAAAGTATGTTACCAGAGCCGTGCCTTAAATCCGTAGGGCTGCTGAAATTAATTAATTTAACCCTATGGGGATGATAAAGTTTATTTTGTCTGAACATTAATAATTGTATGATTGTTAAAGAAGTTTATGTGCTTATTTCCTCCACTATTTAGGTGGTGGATCAACCAAAAGCTCTCTCTGTTTCCATCATCTTCCCTGCATAAGACACTCTTAAGCTGACAGAAAGTCCTCCTCACTACTCCTAAAATTTTGTCACTTTAGGAGCTCTCTTAAGGCTTAGGCTTAGGGTGCTTTGTGATTAGCTTTTATCTTACCGAGGTAGCTTTTTCTTAGCCCACAGTTTCGAGCCAACCGTTACTGTTCAGAGTAATAATAATAATAATAATCATAATTTATCAATGTATAGATTTTATACAGGTTTAATGATTTATTGAACATATCTTGAGTCTCAGTAACTAAAAATGTTAAGTAAGGTCCACATATAAATTAGTTGAATATGAATGGAGTATTGCTTACCTAACAAGCTGAGTTAAATGAACACATAGGAAATGCTTGTTTAAACTAGGTATCTTCTTTGTATTTTGTTTGGTCTTTAACGTGTCCTGACTGGCTGTGTAGCACTAAGAATTGCTTTATTAATGCCAAACAGACCTCAACAGATTTATTTTGACAAGTGGAACATTACTGCTTTCACAACAGTGCTCCGCTTGATATATATGCAAAAAACAAATTTATTATTTTGGGATTATTTCAAATTCAATTCTCACAGAACGGAAAGGTGAAAGATAAAGACATGAGGTAAAATGTTTAAAGGGGAGAAAAGGTGGAAAATAGAGCAGAGGAAAAAGAAAGTGCAAGATAACATCTTCAGGGTCTGCTGCTGCACCTGCAGAAAGAGACATAGAAAGCAAAACCAACCAAAAAAGTAGCACGGGTACAGACAACCAAAGCTTTCATAACATCACTGAAAAATACACAGTATTATTTTACACAACATGTATTTAGAGGCAGCCGAAGCTTACTATAGGGTTAAACTTATAAAAATGCATCTACAAACACCTGGATCCTAGCACCTGTAAGTGCTTGTATGTAAGGTTTGTCCGTAAGAGAAATGCTCAACAGTGGTTGTGATTAACCAAAGACCCGCCACCCCCAGGACGCTTAATTAAATGCCGGGGAGACCAGAACCCCAGGTGCCAAAAGGCCTCCCAGAGCGCAGGAGACAAAGAAGGACCAACACAGGGATAGCTGCATCCCCCATCCCAGAGAAGAGCAGAGGAAGGTCCCAGGTTACCTCCCAGAAAACATTTAGGGGTGACATAGTGTTGACAGTGGCACAGGAATTAGGGAGTTTGCCCTGCAATTGGCAGGTTGCCGGTTTGATCCTCTGCTCTGACCGTCTCAGTTGTTGTGTTCTTGGGCAAGACACTTCACCTCAATTGCCCACTGGCAGTGGTCAGAGGGCCAGATGGCACCAATGTATGTCAGCCTCGCCTCTGTCAGTCTCCCCCAGGGCAGCTGTGGCTACTAACATAGCTCACCACCGTCAGGGTGTGAATGTGGAGGAATGACTAATTGTAGTGTAAAGCGCTTTTGGGGTTGTGGGACAAGTTAAAGGTCTGTACAAGTACAAGACATTTTACAATTTACAAAACATGTGGCTATTGAAGCTTTGGCAACTGTTTAAAATAGGACAAATATAGTATCAATAAATGGGTAAATTGACAGGTTTATGGGTTTGCAATTTTTTCCCAAATGGTTGTGATTAAGGCCTTTAATGACCAGCCTTTAATGATTATAACTGCCAATTGGGCCTACCAAGATAAGATAAGATAGTCTTTATTGATCTCACATTGGAGAAATTCACTTGTCACATCAGCTCAATAGTCAGTCGATAGTCAGGAGAAGGTGCCAACAGTAGGAAAGGGTGCATCAGTTATATACAGTGCACCTTCCTGTATACAGTGGATCAAAAAGAAAAATAAATTAAGAATAAAAATACAAAATAAATCGTAGTAGGCAGATGATGTTGTGTACTTTCACAGTTACACACACACACACACACACACACACACACACATATATATATATATAGACATATATTCACTTGCACAGGTTATAGCACAGTGTATTAAATAGATTATTGCACATTAGTTATATTATTAACCAGTTGTGGGTTACAGTTACAGCGCAGCACTGTATAATCTGATAGCAGCAGGGATGAATGACCTGCGGTAGCGCTCCTTTTTACAGACAGGATGTCTTAGTCTGACACTAAAGGAGCTGCTCAGCTCCTTTATAGTCTGGTGTAGGGGGTGGAAGGTGTTGTCCATGATGGATGTGAGCTTGGACAACACCCTCCTCTCTGCTACTTCCTCCGCTGAGTCCAGAGTGCAGCCCAGGACAGAAGTGGCCTTCCTCACCAGCTTATTCAGCCTCATTCTGTCCTGCTCTGCGCTGCCAGGTGTCCAGCAGACGACAGCATTGAGGAGGGCTGAGGCCACAACAGAGTCATAGAAGGTCTTAAGCAGGGGTCTGCTCACGCCAAAGGACCTCAGCCTCCTCAGGAGGTGGTGGCGACTCTGGCCCTTCTTATACAGAGCGTCTGTGTTATGAGTCCAGTCCAGTTTATTGTTGGCGTGAACACCCAGGTATTTGAAACTCTCCACAGTTTCTATGTCCTGCCCCTGGATGTTCACAGGTGAGTGAGGTGAAGGTCTTCTCCTGAAGTCGATCACCATTTCCTTGGTCTTACTGGTGTTTGAGCACAGATGGTTCTTCTCACACCAGTCCACAAAGTTCATGATGACCGACCGGTACTCCAGCTCGTTCCCCTCAGACACACAGCCCACAATGCCCGAGTCATCAGACAACTTCTAAAGGTGGCAGTTGTCCGTGTTGTAAGTAAAGTCTGAGGTGTAAAGGGTGAAAAGAAACGGAGACAGAACGGTGCCCTGGGGGCCCCCGGTGCTGTTGAAAGCGCTGGAGAAGTCTCCAGGTGGGTGAGCGCCTGCTGCAGCAGGTAGATGATGGCATCCTCTACTCCGATGTTGGGCCGGTAGGCAAACTGCAGCGGGTCCAGGGTGCGGCTGACCACGGTGCGTAGGTGAGCTAGGATGAGGCGCTCCATGGTCTTCATCAGGTGGGAGGTCAGGGTGACTGGTCTGAAGTGGGCTGGTTCCCTGGCGTGCGGCGTTTTGGGAACCGGTACCACACAGGAGGTCTTCCACAGGGTGGGTACCACCCCCAGGCTGAGGCTCAGGTTGTAGGTGTACCTGAGGACCTCACAGAGCTCATCTGCACAGGTTCTCAGCAGCCTGGGGGGGATGCCGTCTGGTCCTGCAGCTTTCCTCTGTTTAAGCCTCTTCAGCTGACCTCTCACCTGCATTGGTGTGACTGTGAGGGGGGAGGAAGGTAGGACCGAAGGTGTGGATGGGTCGAAGTTGATGAGAGTGGCTGCAGGCGGGATGGTAGTTCTCTGGGGGGCTGGTGGTTGGAGACGTGCAGAGTGTTGACGGCAGGGAGGGGGCCAGTGTGGGGGGAGTCAAACCGGGTGAAGAATGTGTTCAGTTCATCTGCAAAATTGGTGTCACCGTCTGCAGCCCTGCTGGTCCTCTGCCCAAAACCAGAGATGTTCTCCAGACCTCTCCACACACCTCTGACGTTGTTCTGTGCCAGCTGCTCCTCCATCTTCTTCCCATAATTCTTCTTTGCCGCTCCGATCTTCCACTGGAGCTCTTTTTGAACTCTACGCTGCTCCTCTCTGCCTCCTGAGAGGAAAGCCCTCTTCTTCTGTTTCAGGAGGACTTTCAGCTCAGGGGTCACCCAGGGGTGGTTGTTTGCAAAGCATCGTAGCCGTCGTGTAGGCACAATGCTCTCCACACAGAAGTTCTTGTAGTCAGTGATGCATTCGGTCAGGCTGTTGATGTCATCACCATGACAGCTTTGGAACATGCTCCAGTCTGTAGATCTGAAACAGTCCCTCAGTCTCTCAGTGGCTTCATCTGACCAAACTTTCACTGACTTCTTGTGTGCTATTGTTCTCCTCACCAGTGGAATGTAATGGAGGAGCAGGTAAACTAGATTGAGGTCAGAGTGTCCGAGTGGGGGGAGGGGGGCGGAGGTGTAGGTGTCCTTAACATTGGCATAAAAAAGGTCCAGCGTTTTATTGCCCCTTGTTGTACACGTGACGTACTGGGTGAGTGTGGGGAGGGTGGAATGAAGGAGGGCGTGGTTGAAATCCCCTGAGATGAGCAGGAGAGCGTGGGGGTGCTGTATCTGCAGTTTGTTTACCGCGCAGTGAATCCGCTCACACGCAGTGGAGGCATCCGCAGATGGAGGATACTTAACCAGTTCTAGGAACTGAGTTAGGTTAGCCACAAGTAAATGCTAATAATCTTAATTTATAATTGTATTTTGGAATCACTAATCATTAACCACGAGCAAAGGAAGAATGTCTATGTATATTTGTGTTGTTAACTCAAAAGGGATGATTCTGTAACTCACTGTGACGGTTCAATCACGGATATAAGAAAAACCATAGACAACCGCCGTTAAACATGTCAAATGTATTAAACCAATAATTCCCTGTTACAGCAGTGATTCTGTTTAATACTAATACTATTTGAACACACTAACTACTGAATCAAATACACAACATACAAGATGAATACAACAATAAAAATCAGCAAAGATTGATGAATCTTGGAGGTAGCAGTCTTTAGGCAATTTTCACACTTCCTCACTTAATTAAGCATTGAATGATCACTATTAAAACAGAAGCACATATGATGCAAACAGCATTGAACTGGATTTGGTTATTACTTTGGTTGGTTTGGTTATGGCCCTTCAACCCATAACCAAACCACAATTAGCTACTGTGAGCTTCAAAACAGCTAGAGGCTCAAGATGGCAGGTCTAAGACAAAGAGCTACTGCTAACAATGGTTAGCACAGGAAGGCTCAACATGACAGCGGCTCACCCACAAGCCACAGTTAGCTGCCACCAGCACACAACTTGAGACAATGGCTACTAGCTAACACAATGATTGAGCTTCAAACAAAATCTATGAGAAACCCAAGAAACTGGAAACGAAAGTAAGAGAAGAAAGGAAAATAAAACAGAGCTTAATGATAAGATCCAGAATAATGATTTCACACGTCAGCGTGGCTGTCTCACTGAAACCAAAATGACCCAATAAACAGCTTATCACATGAATTCAGTCACAATGGAGAGGCATTCAACAGACAGTTCAACAAAACTCCATCTGGAAAAAAAAACATTGCCATTAAACCTACTTCTAAAAGGGACCTCTGCCTAGGCCCAGTATCGATATCTAGATCTATAAGAAATTAAATGGTTTCTTCCGATCTGCTGCTCCCGGTCGGGAGTTCGGTCCAGGAACGTAGCGCGAGAGGCTGGCGGCTCTTTGTCAGATGTCTGCATGGAGCAGCAGTCATAGTAGCAGTCCTAGCAATCTGCTTGGACAAAGCAGGAAAGAATGTTGCCTTGTCTGTTGACAGAAAGGAGGAAGGACCCCTTCATCTTCTCCTTCGATTGTGTGCTTAGATTTAAGTCTAGGCCTTCTCTGGCAATCCCAAGGCAGATGGTAAAAGGTGTTTTGTCCAGTAAAACATTGATCACCGGGTCCACCCCGTGTTCAAACGTGAGGGAACTCAGCTGAGAATTCTTTGAGGTTCCTTCACTACAGCGTTCGCTGCCAGAAGGAGACTGTGTCTCCTCTGCGCTGCGGTTTTAAAACTCGTAGGTGGAGTCAAAGTCACAGCCCGAGTATATTGTTCGCTGGGGGTCAGATTGTCCGAGTGGACATATTGTTGCATAACAATTAACTTGCAATAACTCATATTAGCAAAAGCACTGAGGATAATAATAGAAAGGATTAAATGTGTTTATTGTAAAGAACATATTTGGTTTTTGAAGCTTTGGCAACCAGTCTGTTTAAAATAAGACAAATATAGGTTTCACAGTCAATAAATGGTTAAATTGACAGGTTTATGGGTTTTATCACCTTAAGCTCATTCTTCTTATTTTTTGTCAACCACATGAGTAAATTAAATAACTACTGTACCTTTAACAAGGATAATTTGAAATTATTTTACCCTAATTTTGTTTGGACTAATTGAAGTTACACTGTGAATAGGAAAATATGGACAATATTTATTTAGACAATATGACATCATAACGACTTATGCAAAGATACCTGGGTACTTCTCTACCTCCACAGAGAACATGTTTGCCGGAGTGGTTAACTATGGAGAAGAAACTGAGACTGTGTCATAACTGCGACGTCACAAAAGATGAAAAAGTCACTGTTTTTGCAATCTTTACTGCTAAAAATTATCAAAATTGCAACAAGCAATCATTTGGTAGGGAATAAATTGCAGGAACCAAAATTTGAGAGGATTGGGCAGAGCGGGTATTGACACAAATGTGAAATGAATGTAAAATAAATAATAATTTTTACATACCCAAAATAAATATAAAATAACAAAAATATATATGTTGTGTGCCTTTCATTAATGATAGCACCTTGATGTGACAGTTTTTGTGTTACAGAAAATCAGCAAAAAATAATATTAAAGAGATTTGATATTTTCATAACTATTTATTTATTGTATTTTGTAATACTTCATCAACAGCTGCTGTGAAGTAAAAACAATAGCAGACAGCAAGCATAACTGGTTGCTTACTTGTTCAGAAACACACTTTTAGATAAAACTAAGTCAATAAATGGACTTGAAAAAAGTTACTATGTGCTTTCAGAGATTTTCGAGTACAAATATATCAAATAAATTTGACAAAGCTGATAGAATTGTCATGATTTGCATAGAAGGACCAAAGCAGCAACCAGGCAAAACAGGCACATGTCGAAATAATATTTACTAGAGGTAACTCACTGAATAGACAGGGGAACCGAAACAGGACACGAAAACAGGAGCGCAGAAACAGGGTGACAACAGGACGACGCATCAATGGAGGAACAAAAACACAGAACTTAAATACAGCGGGGAATCAACGGGGGAAAAAAAAGCTCAACACAGGTGAGTCAGATCAACTTAATTAACTCAACATTCAAGGATCCTGACAAAAATAAAATTAAACCAGCTGCTAAATTTTAAGGAAATGTAAACATATTTGATTTAAGAAACAAAAATTGGTGATCAGTCATTTATTTAAGGTGGCAGTTTAATTTTAGGTCTTTTTAGATCAAATTTTTTCACCTTGTGGCTCAAAACGTCACTGCAGCGATGAATTGTGGGTAATACACTTCAGTGAAGCCCACATTAATGCAGACTCCACCAAAGTGTGGATCAAGGGCGCAAAGGTTGAGGGGCGAAACACCACTCTGGAGAATCAGGACACATTATGCACTCAGCCTCAGCGGGAACGTGCATTTGAGGGGCACAAGGCCGAAGTAGCTCCGAACTGTACCTCCAGGTATGAAAGGGGGAAAAAAATTGTTGAAGGAGAGGACTGATTGTTTATAGGAATGTTACTTTCATCCTGAGTGACAAGTGAGAATGATTTTGGTTAATTTTGCAGTAAATTTCTTACTTATTGTTCCTTTAATTTTAGTTTAGCATTTTTTATTTACTTTTAATTAGTCATTAAAACCAAAAAAGCACATTTTGTTTCTCTTTACACAGCATGTAAAGCTGTAGGTTTGATATAAAAATATGCATGTTGTCAATGAATTGAAATGGACTACAGTATTAGCTTGTCTTTGGCACTACCTTGTGGTGATTTTCCATATTTATCACAATTAATAAACACATGGCATGCAGCCTCCATCCTTTTCCTTAGCAAGCTCCTCTAATTTCTACCATTCTTCAGGACATATCTGTCTATAATGCATGTGTACAACGATTTTAACTTTTAATTGTAATGGAGGAGCCAGCCTAACCTGTCTGGATACTCATGTAAAATCAGTGTTAAGTCTAGTAATGTTTTCTTTTTCTTTAATTATCAGTCATGAAATACTTCAATTCAGAATGCTTTATCTACCATGTTGTACAGCAGATAAATTACACTGTTTGTTTTAGATGGATGGATGGATGGATGGATGTTTGTTTTAGATTTGTTTCTGAAATTCTCTGGGTTTTGATATTTTTCAGCAATTCAAACATTTACATAGTCATAAAATTAAATCAAAATACTCTAAATAACCAAATTTGGTCACCCCACTGGGTTTGTCTGTGTTTACAACACATCACATACATACTGGATGTGTGGCACATTTCTAAAGGTATATAGGCACTATAATTTCAACTAAACTGTTGTGAATGGTATTTTCCTTAAACCTTAACACATTGCCAAAGTATTCAACCATTGTGTTTGGATGTCTAAGTTTCTGTATTTATATTTCTTTGCTGTAATGACTTTATCTGTATTTGTCAGTTTCAATCAGGTTCTCTAAGCATTTAGTGATATCTAACAGCTATTTATCCAAGCATTCACACAATAAATTAATTTATAAAACATGTATGGCTTCTTTAATGTATAAAACAGTTTTTGGATTTTATTTTATGTACATCAAAATAATCAATAACACTTGTAATAACAAATAAGTATTAAAAAATGCTAGTCCTGTTTTCAATGTAGTGACCCTTTTGTCCATTAGGTGGCACTCTAATTCTTAACATGATGTCATAGAGTTCCTGTTCCTCAACAGAACTTATGTTGTTGAGGAACACCTTGCGTTTAGATATCAGTGCAAAGACCAGAAATCTGTGACATTCAGGATGAGAAGGCGATCCTTAAATGAACAAGTTTTGATTGTGACATTTGATTGCTCCCTTCAAAGGGATACAGTGCTCCAAGAGGATTCTACTCCTCCCTTCTTACCTGCAACCAGTAATTCAATTATATGGTTTTGGTTATCTTTGACATAACATATCTACTAAAAACTAGTACAATGAAATAATCAAAAAGTGATAAAACAATATAATAGAAACAACTTATCAAAATTGTGCATCCATATAGACTTAATACCTTGATTTTAAAGACCTATATTGTGATCTAGAGAGGTACTCTCAAAACTGTCAGTGTTTTGAGTTTAGAGTTAGTTTCTAAATACCTCAGAGCAACATTAAATCCATAATTTAAAAAATCAAGTCAATAAGATATCACTGCAAATCTGACTGCAAAAAAGGGCAAGTTACCCAATCTTACCAGGCAAGGACAATACAGAGGCAAACAGACCTGCACAGCTGAGTCTTAAAAGAGAAGTGGGACTGTCTGCATTAAAAAGCTTTGGGCAAACTAAAATTACAAGTATGTGTTTGCCAAAATCAATATGTTGTAACAACTGTTCTCTTTGGTTAGTGTTTGAATGTTTTGCAGCTTTAAATCCTTGTGATTAACTGGCCTGCATTAATGCAGCTGTAGTAATGAATGCATTAGTAATGCAGTTGTAGCATTAGGGGAAATAATACAAAGTACAATATACTCTAAAACTTATTTGAGGCTCTGCAAATATCAAATGGATACAGTAAAGTCTGCAGAACGTGCAGCATAGCTGGGGTGTAAACAAAACATGTTTGTCTGCAGGCAATTAACATTAGAACGTTTAAGACCACACTGGGGTTAAAAATAGAAGCAGATAGTGCTGCAGTAAGCACTCTCTAACTTCTGAGTTACCCTCCTTTTTTACCTCAGCACCTCCTACACAAGCTCACCTCACGGCTTCCTGTGCAACACCACAGTTTTCCATTGTGGCAGGCTACGGCCTGTCAAGTTTCGCTGATAGTTTTAGTCAGGTGAGTGGCTGCAAAATGTACTTGCAGAGCTTCTCAAAGCGAATGCATTAATGTAATTGGTCAATACTGATTTATAGTTTTATTTTAAATTACTTTATTTGCTTTCATGCATTGGTTCTTTTATCTATTCTCTGTTTGTAGGATTTAGCAAACCTGAAGCAATTAACAGGTTAAATGTCCAAGTATTTATAGTGCTGCTTGACAAAGAATGTGGACAGTGAATATTTCTTTCTTTAGTTTTCTTTGTTTTCATTGATGTGACTGAAGGGGGCACTCTAAGCAAGACTAGTGCTGGTTTGCTCATGCAGATTTGAGTATGGGCCAATACCCTCCCTGAGAGCTTCATTGACTGCATCCTATAAGTGCTGTGTCCTGCACTTGACTCCCTGTTTGATGCTGATTGGTATTCCAGGGCTGCAAAGACTTCAGTTGCATGATGAAGCCTGCATTGTTTGCATCAGATGATTATTTCTGGCAGCATTATAAATCATTGTACCATTTAATATCAACACAAATTTTCCAAAAAAATTGTTCTCCATTTGTAGGGCAAACATATTTGAGAGACAGTTTTTCTCCCAGTACAAGTATTGTGAGGATTTTTTTTTTTTTACTTTAAGCAGCAAATCTCAAATAACAAGATAATGCTAAAGCTGCCTGTGTACCTTTAAGAGGCAAGATCACATTGTTATTCTGGGTTTGTCCAGAAGCCGACTGTGGAGGTGGACAGATAGCGGTTCTGGGGGTGGCGTGTGTGTGTGTGTCTGTGTGTGTGTCTGTGTGTGTGTGTGTGGAGGAGTGAGAAGGTGTGGGAGGGGTAAGCGTAGGAGTCTCCTAATATGAGTCTCCGGGGGCCGGGATGGATTAGAAAGAGATGGGGAGACACTGCGATGTGGATAAGCTGTCCTTTAGATGCATCCCATGTTTTACAGCACGTCCAAGGAGGCAGGGATTGATCCTGAGTTTTCTCCTCTACAATGGCAAAGCAGGGCCGAACACTCAAGGCTAAGCTGCCCATTAACAAGCCAATAATTTGTGTCATTATGGGTGGACTGCAGCTGGTGCTACTGATGTACAGCTTCTCACATGTCAACCCTGAAGACTGAAAGGAGTCTTAGGGCTGCTTATTATAAAGCCCTGGCCCCTCATCCCAGCTTCTGGTCTTTGTCCAGGAAGAATACTTGGTAGAGTGAAAAAAAGGAAAAAAAATAAATAAAGAGGCCTGGTCTGGATGGCATTATTTATTTCCTCCCCTGCTCCCTTTTTGAAACACAGCATGCTCAATATAAAATCAATGTATTAAGTGTTCTCAAGTATGTAGAGTGACGCGCTGCCATTCCCACTCTGTGCCTTTGGCTGTGATTAAAGCTAATTTGAATGATTGAAATGCTTCCATAGAGGAGCTGCAGTGAGTGAAGTGAAGGGCTCACACAGATGAAGGGGGAGGAGGCGAGGAAGGCTTGGCTCTACTCTAGGTGGAGGAGGTGAGTCATTCCCCGGCAACAGATACACAGTTTACAGGCATGCACATGTGTGATCGTGCACTGTCCAAATTGTTGCCGAGAGAACAAAAAATTGCTGCGAGCAATAGAGTAATAAAGAATAAATATGGCTGTGTATGGTGAGAAGTCCAATGTGAGCTTTTCTGATTTTTGTGTCTGTAACAGTGGATTTCTATGGGTGTGTGCTGGACAGATAAATAGGCACTGTAAGCTGTTTTAGCTGAATGAGTTCACTTTCCAAAAATGATAAAAGATGTGGGTGGATCACCCTGAATAGACTGAATGGGTCATTATTTGACAGAAAGTTGATGCATGCAATTTTATTATTTTACTGCTGTTTCAGTTAATAATAATCACAGCAAGTGCTGGCACATTTTTGTTCTTTACTATCCTAGATTATATTGTAGCTATTTATGTTTTTTACATTAACTATTTATGGGTTTAGGCTAATATATAACTTTGCATGCATTCCTGATATGATCAATAATCATTCACAGTTTCTCAGTTGCTAATGTCCATTTGTGCACACTATAGCTACTCTGAGTGTTTGCTAGTACAATCATGCATTTTGTTAAGCTTTTCTCAGATTGTTCTGTAAATTGGCTGCTATCTTCACTCCATTTAACTCTAACATTGCATTTTTTACATAATTACATATATATCTTCAGCTGAATATGCCATATTATCAGTTAATAATTGCACAATATTTTTTCCTTCCTGATAAGTTCATTCTCTTCTGCTTTTCCAACTTAAACACATCTATTCTAATCCTGACTAATTAAAGAACAGAAGTCGGGCACCCTTTGAAAAAAAGAAGTTCTGCCCAGATGTGTCATAAACAAGCAGCGAGAACTCCCAGAGGAGGGCTGGAAGAACAAAACAACGTAATTTTGTTCTCGCAGCTGGGCATTACCAAATTTCTCGCTTCACGCAGAGTATATTGCAGCCTTTAAGAGATGCCAGCATGTTACTACACACACACACAGACAACAGACACAGAGCTGGTGGGTCAGATTCAAGATGGCGATAACAGCAGCAATGTTGTAATGAGCTCCAAGACTAGAAGCTGTACAATGACAACAAAGGCAGCTAAAGTGAAAATTGTTAACAGTTTTGTTCAAAAAAACATACAAGAGTGAAAAAAGCCGGTGTTAAAAGAAATCAATTCCAGAGGAAACAAAAGTTGACATAACAACATATAATGCAAAAATGTAGAATAGTATGAGAAAGTACTCTAGTTTATTGGAACTCAGCAGAGTGAAAGTAATAGATGTTAATGTCCTCCAGCAGCCTAAGCCTATAGCAGCATAACCATAGAGGTAGCTCAGGATAACCTTAGCCACTCTAAGTATAAGCTTTATCGAAAACAAAAGTTGTAAGCCTGGTCTTAAAAGTCGACAGGGTGCCTGCCTCACAGAATAAAACTGGGAGTTGGTTCCACACAATGTTACCTCGAAGCTGCACACATCTGCAATTGCGCACTGCATCTGGAATCAACCCATACAGCAAATCAATGCTGTGCAGTAAATAAAATTCAAGCTGAACTCTAAACAGAAAATCTAAATTCATCCAAGTTTTGATGTCATCAAGACATGCCCGTAGTCTAAGTAATTGATTGGATTCATCAGGATTTTTGAGTAAATATAGCTGAGTGTCATCAGCATAACAGTGGAAAATAATCATGTACCTTCTGATAATTTTACCAATCGAAAGCATGTATATAGTAAAGAGAACTGGCCCAACCACTGAACCCTGTGATACTTAACAAATAACCCTGGCGTTTCAAGATTTATTATTAACATGAACAAACTGGAATCTGGCGAACAAATAAGATTTAAACCACACTACTTTTTTTACCTTTAATCCCTACAACATGGTCAAGTCTTTCTAGAAGAACATTGTGATCATCTCACCCCAATGCAGCACTGAGAGCTGACAGGACAATTACAGACACTAATTCATTATCTGAGGCTATTGGTGAAATGATTCCTGTATGTTGTTGACTGAGAAGCTGCTGTGTGCAGTCCCATGACATCACTCCCTGCTCCCTGTGCTACACCTCTTGAAACCAGGTTTCTGAGAGACAAAATAAATCAATCTGATTATCAGAAATCAATTCATTAACTAACTTCATTAACTAACTCATTGACTAAGTTTTTGAGACGAGTGACATTATATTCAATAAACCACATTTATTTTTTTTATTAAATATTTTTTCGTTCAAGTTGAGTTGTCTTAATTTTTATTAGATTTGTGTATATATATATATATATATATATATATATATATATATATATATATATATATATATATATATATATATATATATATATATATATGTTTTGTTATTATTATTATTGTTGTTTTTAATTGGGTCATTCATTATCTTCTGCGTGATGTCCACCTGAGACGGAGGATGTGTGTAGGAGTTTCTCTGCCTGGATGTATGATGGATGTTTATACAAACATGAACAGTTAAGATTTGTCTGACAGGGTTTTTGCCTGAACATTGAATGATGATGTATTTTTTGGAAAATGTCTGGTAATTGAATCTTTAGTTTTGTGTCGTTCGGCTTATTTTACATATATGTTTTTTTTTTCCTTTTTTTTATATTCTTTTTATATCACATATGAAACAAGTTTTATTTATCATCTACTTGGTGGACTGTTGAAGAAAGAAATTACTTCTCAATTGCAGCTGCAGAGTTGATTTTTATGTCTACTGTTACTGTTGTTCTCTAGCTGGGATAGGTGAAAACTTCCAGTAGACACTAGAGGGTGAAAACCTGTGGTGTGACATTTCGCAAAAATTTACACTGGTATATAAGGGAGTGATTAGTCGTGTCTAGGGGAGACAAAATGGAAGAGGTTAGCTCAGACCAGACCTTTTCTGGGGACTGACTTTGATAAAAACACTAATCACTGTCTTAATAATTAAGGAAAGCAATGAGAGAGTTTTGTTGTTTTCTGGCTACAGGGTGTATAACAGGGCTGCTCTTTGTCTTATCTGTTTTTGATCACTCCTGAATTTTTATTTTTTAACTATTTCAAAAGCAAATCACAAATACCACATGGACTAGAAGCTTCTCAATAATTATCAGAAGCTTCAGGTCTTAATAAAATGGATGAAAATGTGCATATTTATGTTTAAATGAAACTGCTGAGCATCTTATTTTTAATATTCTAGTCAAGAAAACTGATAAATATTCAGGAATACATATAACGAGATGTATGTAACTCTTAGACATCAATTAAACTAACAATAAAGGAAACTGTTAATTATTAAAACATATCTGCACAGGATGCTTATATTTTTGGTAGAGAGTTGTTGTCAAAAGCTGAAGGTGTATCAACATGTTGTGACTCTGTGCCGGCTGACTAAGGCCATGTACACACATGGCCTTTATATAAATGTCTCTCTCTCTCTCTCTCTCTCTCTCTCTCTCTCTCTCTCTCTCTCTCTCTCTCTCTCTATATATATATATATATATATATATATATATATATATATATATATATATATATATATATATATATATATATATATATCCCACATTGTCTTTATAAGTAATACTGTATACACAGTATATTTTTCAGAAAACTTTTCATTTACATAAACCCATACAATTACGCCACTGAGAGTTGTTTTAAATGTCCCAAATGGATAGAAGACAGTGTCTGCATAGCTAAAATCTGTCAGCCAATCAGAATCCTTTTAAACAATGGCAATGTTGAACGGCATTGTACCTCCTATTGGGAGTTAGTGTAAAACAGCTGACCTCCATGTGCTCTTTTAAGGTGTTATTTTTGTGCCACCCACTAGAGCATGCAGGCACTAATCAAAGTGTGCAGTGAGACTGGTATTCAGTGTTTAAAACACACACACACGTGCGTTCAATACTTGTCTGGCACACACTAAACTCTGAAAAACTCTTCTCCGTCAACTGTCCTCATGCGCAGTTCAATCTTTACGTGCACTTGGCTCTGCTTTTGTTCACACGCAACTCTGCGCTTGTGCTCGACCTGGTCCTTCCATGCTCAACACCAGCTATGTGCTTGGCTGGTTCTGCACTCGCTCGCCACTGTCTCATGGCGGTAGCGTGCTAAAATGAAGATGGCGGCATGCATCGGCCGATCGCAGTGCGAACAGAGAAAGCTGCTATTGATAGTATCAGGTCTTAGCATTAGCAGGGCCTTTAGCTTTAGCATGGAGCCACAATTTAACTTGTTTATGATGACTACATTAACATATTTTATGCATGTTAGTAAGGTAGGGGGAAGGGGGATCAATGATAAAATGGTGCAAGCTCATGTTACCCGACCATCAGTTTTTAAACTATTTATTGTAATAAAGTTTGGAGCTCAGACAGCCAGTTTCAGGCTTCTTGTTGTATGTTCAGCCAGGTTATGTTCACAGGTTACACAAACAGCAGACTGTACTTTAAATTGGATCAGAGGTTTGTAATGTTTTTCTTTTGGTAGAGATAGTTTGGCTGTAGGCCAGCGATATCAAGCCAATCACACACATGGCCACCCCATTGAAGCCTGTTGAAAATCGTGTGCAAAGAGCCTGTGCAAATTCTCAGTTATCCAGGTCATCGTAACAGCAAACAGGCTTAAATCAGAGGTAACCAGACATTCGCTCAGTTCTTTCTGAAAACATTTGGACATCTATCCGGGAGCACGTGAGCCACCAGAATATACAGACTCCTGGATAGGTGTCGAAACGTTTTCAGAAAGAACAGAGAGAAAGTATGGTTGTGTGCGATTTAAGCCTGTTTGCTGTGTGCAAAGAGAAAGAAATACTGCTGTGCACATAGTCTGAAGCCCTATGACATCACAGGGGAAACAGCTGTTTGGCACCTCTTCTTCCTGAGAGCTATGCACAAGAATGGGTTAATACTGTGTATTCTGAGGCTTTGTCAACACGTAGACGGATATCTGGGAAAACAGATACATTTTTATGTGTTTTGGCCTTTCATTATTAGAAATCATTAGAAATAATTATTTTTTTAAATTCCAACTGAAGTGGAGATTTGAGAAGACTTGTGTTTGTGTGAGTGCATGGCAAAATGGAAGTTTTAGTGTCCACGTCACCGTCTACGACGAATAATCTGTGCTGACATCACATGTGCAAGCATTGTCATTGACTTGGCCATACAGTGCTATCAGAGGTGCTGATTTTTGTGTTGACGTTGTGATTGACTGTTTACAGTAGGACTCTAGTCTATCTCAATGTTAAACTGAACAAATTCACTACTATGAAATCAACACCTTCTTCGAACATTTATATCCAACTAATGTTACACAGATGCAATCATACAGCATGCCCCGTCTTCACCTTGATGTCAAGACTTCAAAGTAAAAGAATACATGGGACATTATAAACATTACAGTTGGTTCAGAAGTTGTTTTTTCAAGCTCAGCTGCTCCAAAACGTTGAAGCGCAAAGGAGAAAGAGCGCCAGGAGGTTTGCCGGTTTACACCAACTCTCCTTCACAATACAGAGGGACCCATTGTTGTTTTGAAGGATTCCCTTTGGCTGACACGGGTTTTAGCTTTACACTGCCCCCTATGGGTTTTAGATATTGAAAACAATGCTCAGTGGCATATTTTTGTAGGATTGTGTGGATGAAAACTTGTCTGTAAACAATACAATATTATTATTTCTTTTAAAACAATGCAGAGGAGATATTAACTTTTATAAAGACCTGGCTACATCTGTACTAGGATTGATATTTTTGAGCTGTTTCTTTTGTTCTTTGTGTGCAGTTCAGTCCTTGTTCCCTGCCATGCATGGACACAACAATTCAAGCCCTGTTAGGATTGCTGATTTTAAATCTCTGGGTTATGAAATTGACTGTAGGGCGGAAATAGTTGTACCACTGGTGAATTGTAAGACACAAATGTTTCTTAATTTTTTTTCCTTGATAAATACTCAAATTAATGTTGAATTTTCCTAAAAGTTCATAAGCAATGAATTTGTTTTAAGGCTTTGGATGCATCTTTCAAATGGGGTGTCAATAATCTCATGCACATAGGTATACTAAATGAAAACTGATGTGGACAGTTGTGATTTTTGTGTTGTTTGTGTTACAGATACATACATATATTTTGCTGTTTAGCTTTATTAACAGAAATATTTTTTTTATTTCATTAATTATTCAATCCATTAATTATTTTGACATACATCATATGTTTGAAAAATGCTACAGCGATAGCATTTTAAAAGCACTGCAAACCAATTTAAAACACTTAAAAGTGAACAAAAGGTTTTTTTTCTGATTACAATACAGGTGCAGACCACTTAGTGGAAATAAAACCGTATGCTTTGTTCTGAAACTGTGATCCTGGGCTTTTTGAAGCTGTAAATTATTGAGGGCACATTCTACATCATCTGTTCTTGAAATAAACACCCCCTTTCTTGCCACGTTTCAGCAATTATGCACACTCACGAGCGTGAAAGTCAATGCATTCCGCTTCATTTGTTTGTGTGTATGCTTCAGATGCAAAGCGACTGTCTTTTGGAGACACCCAACTCCACTGCTCAAGGTGGGCGTTAGATTCATGTGGCTTCAGCATCAAAACTAAACAAGGTCAACAAGAAGTTTCACTGACAAGTCTTTGAGGGGTTTTTTTTTCCAGTTGAGGCCATGCATTTCATATTTTTAGCACAACTTTATCCAACCGTACTATGCTGCAAATGCTTGTTTCTCTTTGTTGTTAATGTGTGGCATATTATTTAGACGAGAACCCTGTAAAATGAAACGTGCACTTATATCGATAAACACCTACATACCCACAGTCACCATTTAGACATACAAGATTTCCATTGCGAAGCCAGCTCACAGACATATATCTCACAATGATTGCACGGGGTTTCTTGGACCTACGAGTGAGATGTTCGTTCCTGGTTTTCCAATGAGTGTGGGGTGTATACAAAAAGATTTGTTAAAAAAAACAGCAAATAAGCAGCCATACGACTCTGCCGTCTGTCTGTCTGTGTCTGTCTATCTGCTCTCCTCCAACGCTATTGACGAGAGCAAATAAAAAGTTGTTGTCATGGAAACCTGACGTGCCTCTGCCACCCCCCTCGGCAGCCTCAAACTTGCAAACGAACACACACACACACACACACACGCACACGCACGTATGCACACACACACACATGCACACATACACACGCACACACATACACACAAAAGCTTTCTCATCCTCAAAACACTTGGGAGACATGGACTAGTTCAGGAAGCATAGCTGAAAGAAAATCTGTCCCACTCTTCAGGAGACAGGCAGATTGCAGAGACCCACCTGGAATTACAAAAGGTGCAAATCAAAACAACATGGCTTATACTGGTTGCACACACATTCATTCCCTCATACCTTTGTTTTAGATTCATATGGTTTTAAAGGTATATGTGCAGAGTGATTTGGCATTCTCATCGAGCCATCAAGCAGCTGTAATAGTTGGAACAAAACAGGCAAAATTGTACATACTCTATTGTAAATATTGCATAAAATTAAAATATATATATATATATATACATATATATATGTATATATATGTATATATATATATATATATATATATATATATATATATATATATATATATATATATATCGAGATAGATAGATAGATAGATGTATAGATGTATTTATGTATATATGATGAAGAGTACAGTAAGGCTAATTGTTTTCTCAAGTTAAAATTATACTTTATTCATTGATGGTATCACAGAAAACCGAAATATGTTCAATTCTACTTTGTTATAAAGATATACCCTCACCAGTAACTTTGTGATATATGGCTATTCAACAGAAATCAAATCAGCCAAATACATAGCAGCAACTTCATCCATTTAGGCATCTAAATATAAAGACACGTTGCTGAAGTTCACAGAGAGTTTCAGAAACAAGTGATTAACTGGAATGTTCACTCAGACCCTTCTATTGGTGAACAGAAAAAAACATCAAAGCCTGAGGCCGAAACGCTACCGCTACAGAAGACCACACCGTTTGCCACTCTTGTCAGCAATGAACAGAAAACTGAGGTTACAATTCACACAGGCTCACCAAATTTGGACCATAACAAAATGGAAACATGCTGGCAGAATCTAACTTAAACAACATAAGCCCCATTTACACTACCCTTGTTAAACCGATCCGTGCCGAGCTCGGTCCGAGCTTGGTTCTGATGACCGTTTACACAACACGCTATCTCGGTTCCTTGGTTCCTCGCCTCCTAGTGACGATCTGCGGTACTACTGCTCTCTAGGATTGAAGGAGGAAATCAAGCAAATCAAAATGGTGGCGCTCGTAACATTCAGGAAGTTATGCTTGATTATTATTATGATATTTCGTTGTTTTCTGAAAGTCAGACGAAGAAGGCAACATTTGGTGAATTTACTTGACAGTCAGCTTTTGGGAAGTGGATAAGACAAACAAACGTCTAATCAGGGCTTACAGACGGAAACAATGACAGACGCTGAGGTTCTTCACACTGCTAAGCAGAATCATCACTGGAAATCGTGTGTCACAGTAGGGAAGCTAGTATTTTTATGAATGTCTGAAACCGCAAAACTAGTCAGCTGACTGTAAGCAGATGAAGCGGTCTGCTCATGCGCTCTTTGTTTTTAGAGAACCGGGCCACTGAAAAACCGAGCCGAACCCACCTATTGAACTGGTCTAGATTTAGCGCGGGTCCGGTTGTGTCTGGCACGGTGCAGTTCAGTTTGCTTTCCATTTACACTCGATAGTTATCTCAGTTACCAAGCTCGTACTGGTCTCGGCACGGTTAAAAAGGGGTAGTGTAAACGGGGTAATAAATGCATGGATCCATCCATCCTGAAGGCCATGAACGGTTCTGACTGGTTTTGTGTAATGTTTCACGGTGCAAAGGGGTATTTTCTTGTCACACTTTGAGCCCCTATTAAAAGATTTGTGTCATTTAAACACCTTATTTGAGTATTGTTGCTCACCTTATCAATCCCATTTTCACCAATGTATACCCATGGTTGCTTCCAGCAGGATAATGCACTATGTCACAAAGCTCAGATGAGCTCAATCTATTCTCAACATTACAATGAGTTCACTTGACCCCAATGTCTTCCACAGTCACCAGATCTTAATCTAGGGAAGCACCCTTGAGGTGTGTTCAAACAGGAGATTTGTAAATGGATGTGTAGCTGATAAATTCAAATCATGATCTAGAAATCTCACACGAATGTTTCGGGCACCTTGCATGATTTCTGCAGCAAAATGGACCTATGATTGTATGTTTCTTTTAGCAAAAAAGAATAATTTGTGTTAGCAGCCATTTTACACAAATTCAAAAAGAATTACTTTGGGATAACAGTTTTGAGGCTAATGCTGACGACAACAATTGCCCCACCCCTGAAATAACTTTATGTTGTGTACAACAAATGCAAAATAGTCTAATTAGCGGAACTCCTTGTTGATTTAGTCCCTGTGGTCAAGACATGGACACTAGCTTCCCTACCAAAGCTGGCCCATTTCTCCCCCACTTCCAAACACAAGCACACAGTCCCCAGCTGCTCATAGGAATGACACATTCCACTTTACAACACCCCCTCCTTCTTTTTTGTGGACAACACGTCCCGCAAGTCTCCACTCACTCAAGGTGAGATGCATATGACACTGCTGCCATGACAACAACAGGTAGGTACAGCCTTACTCCATTAGTCTACTTGTCGGCTGACAGTAAAATAGCTTCTCTATTTATGTCATCTTACTCTTTTGGTTGTAAGAAAACAACATCTTCAGCACATTTGAGTTATTATAATGAATTGTACTGTGGATCTTAAGGATCTTCAAATTCTGGTCAGGCATCTGGCTCCCCTCAATCAATATCTAATCAGTTCACTTGATGTAATTGCTCAACTGCTGATTGCTTCTTGAAGCTGTTTCACCTGAAATGTGTTCTCTACCCCGCTATTTGACAATTTTGGGGTTTGGATTTTGATCAGTGTTGCGTTCACGATCAAACAAATTGTAATTTCGATGCTGGCTTGCCGGGGATGAAATGCTTTGAGTGTGATTGGCACTTGGTGAAGGAAAAGAAGCCCGAAGAAAATAGACAAACAAAGTGTTTGTCACATTAGTCCATTATTTCTCAACAAACAGCTACTGCATTTGATATAATATTGTGGTTGTTGTTTTTTTTTAAAGCTACTAGTTACATAAATCAGACCTTAACAAGCCTTATTTGGAAGAGATCAGAAATGGAGATTTACTTTATCATGTTAATGGTTTAGACAGTCAATCCTGGTTGGATTCCAATTAGTCTTTAAATCCCTTTTAAATACACTGCTGTGCAAAATGTTTTATGTAAAAGACCAATACAAAGTCAAATATAATGCACCAGTAAAGACCAAAGTTTTGTGTGAAAAAGTTACTATGTAAGAATGGTCTCACAGTTTGAGCTAAATGTAGAAAACCTGAATACCTGCAGAGAAAAATAAACCTTCAGGTTCACCATGACATTTATATTTAAAAAAAGGTTTTCGTATCTATGATCAGGAGTTGAAAAGAGCGAGCCGGTTATATTTTTCTGACAGTATCCATAAAAACACTATTAATGGCCAAGCTGTTTTTACCATTGTTTACAGACTAACAAACCCCTCACCACTTGTCCCACTTGAACTCCCATCCAACTAGTCCTGCAATGACTTTGCAGATGTTGTAAAGACACATTTAGGAGAACAAGAAAAGCTGTTTTGCAGTGGTAAAAGATTTGAATGATATAGGCTGCATCTTAACAGTGTTGGGTCTAGAGCTTCTGTCTTAGTATTTATCAGTCTCAGTCCTGCGTTTTGGCAGAGTTAATCATAACATTCTGATTGATACAATTGTCAATTAGTGAGACTGTCTGGTACTGTGATAACTGGTTTTCTTTCATTACATTTGTTCTGTGCCTCACTATGGGGAGCGCCTCCTGCACGACCTCATCAGCAGCTTAGACGTCATTACGCCAGCCCTGATTGGCTGGCATCAGTGACATGTCAGGACGGACCCAGACCTACACACTATAAACAGGGCTGACATAGCATCAGTCGTTATTCAAAAATCTTTTCTTGCTTCTCTCTGACGCCTTTCCAACAAATGTACCACTGGGTACTGTCCACTGATTGGGTGCACAACTTGGTCATGGGCGCTTGTTCCCAGCCACACAATTGTCCACCAGCCTGCGAAGAGTAGCAATATTTCTCCTTGTTAGTACCAGTGCAAGTAGTAATACTTTCACACTCATCAAAAAAGTAGAAATAATCAAGTAAAAGGTATCAATACCTTACCAGTAGCAATAAGTACTAGCCAGCTCATACTTATTAGTTGCACAAATGTTTTGAGCAAGTCCAGCTAGCACTAAAGCCCAAATAGCTTGCCATGGCTTCTGCCGTGAACCCTGGTGTAGATGAGGAAAGCCCCAAGCTCTGTCCCTGCAGTAGCAAAAAATGATTGTGGAACACTCATCTTGTGTGTGGCATACCTGTGTGTGGCACATGCTTGAGGAGCCTCAACCTCAACTCAGGTGTGTTTCCACTGTGCAGCTTTCCCTCATAAGCTGCTTTGCTGCAGGCTACCCCGCCAGGTTAGTTTGTCTGGAAGAGACACATTTATGTGTGAGCCAGGGCAAAGCCAAGGTGGAAACCCTTGCTGTCCCTGGCCCGAGCTGACCAGATGCAGACCCCCAACAAGTCCCCCGACATTCCCATTGCTTCTGACAGATGAAGTATGAAAGGCCTCATCATTTCTCAGTCGATTCTGGATGACGACGGGGATGAAGATAGGGCAGAGTGAGATAACTCAGAGCTTATGCTGTCATACGACAGAGGCGAGGACTCAACCATCTCCATTAGTCACTGCGAGGTTGCAAACCTCCGGTGGCAGAAGTAAGCAGCACACCTGTGGCTCTGTGTCCCCTGGACTTGGATATGCAAGCCATGTGCATATGTGCAGCTGCGAGGTTGAGTACTTCTTGACCGTCAGTTCAGCTGGAGGTTGTAAAATCTCGGTTTGATGGGAAGAAGATACCACAGGCTAGGGAAACTGGATTGCCTTTTTTTAGGACCTGAATGAAATAGCAGTGACATGGAGAGCCAAGCATCATAGGAAGTTTTCTGCTAGATTGTGAGGGAATGACAAGTTCATGCTCTCCGATTGAGCTGACTACCATTTACCCCCTTCCTTTTGCAACAGAGGAGCAAGAGCGACTACATAATGTGTCCAATGCATGCTCTGAACAAGATACAAGGTTTTAGGGAAAACAATCAGTTATTTGTGTGTTGGGCAAAACAACAGCATCCACAATCCAGTGGAAAAGTCGGCGTCAAAGCAATGTCTTTCCCATTGGACTGTGGATGCTGTTACTTTGGTATATTCTAGCATGGGCCTCCAGCCCCCGTCTAGTCTCAGCCCTATTTATAGGGTATAGATCTGTGCTCCTCCTGACATAGACGTCACTGATGCCAGCCATTCAGGGCTGGGGTAGTGACATTTAAGCTTCTAATGAGGTCACGCAGGAGGCGTTCCCCATAGTGAGATACTCATGCTAATCAGAGAACTAGGGTTGTATTCATAACATTAAATTCAGACCTTATTTGGCAGCTAGCAAACTACTTTGTAGCGTTTGATAGTTATATAACTATGTGAACAAAGATAATTGTGTGGTTCCGCAAGAGTTTATTCTCAGGCCACTTTCTATATAATTCCGCTGGCTCAGACAAAAGACACCATATCCTATTATATGTATGCTGACTGAACAAAGTTTTATATTTCCGTGTCACTGCATGACTCTTGTCCACTACACTCACTGGGTCATTGTGTCCATAATATCAAAAGATGCCTGGATCCTCCATCTTATTGTAGATAAGACTGAAACCATTGTTTTTGGTCTCAAAAACATGAGGATCAAGATAAAAATCAAGGGGGCTTCTTTGGTTATTGATCTCCTTGCTGAACCTTAAGGTTTTGGAGGACAGGTCATGTTTGGGTAGGTTTGCATATGCACCATACCATTTCCATTTTAAGATGATAGGATGACCAGTGCTCTGTGAGATGTTGGGATATTGTTCTGCAACCTTATCCTGTTTTGCACTTCCCCACAGGTTAATCCCTAACTGGTATGGCGTGTTCCTTGGTCTTCATGAAACTGTTCACTAATGTTTTTAGACAAACATCCAGTTTATACAGAATTGCACTCAGATCGCTCTATTTAGTCATTTAGGTCATTTCTAAAGGTATTTAGTTGCACTTGATTTTGTTTTGTGGTATCAGTGTAAATTAGACTTTAAACAAATGTATGACATAATTTAACATTAATATAATTTTTTTCTTAAAGTCATGACTCTTTTATTTCCATGTCACATTTCTGCTCTAATTGTTGATGGACTATCATACAATTGCAAAACACAGTCAAGTTTGTAGATGTACAATAGCAAAATGTAGAAAAAAATCAAGAGAAAGTACTTATGCAAGCCGCCGTGTGCTTGATTTTAAATCACATTGACTGACCTGACCCTAAGCATGTGAAAATTTGATGTTCCTTTTTAAAGGGCTGAGAGGATTAGAAAAAGAAATCTATATTTGAATGTGGCATACGTGACCTCTCACCTGGAGATCAATCTGTTGTTTAAAAGACCTTTTCTCTACCCCCCCTCCCCCATTTCAGTTCATTCACCCTGCTCTAAGTATTGTATTCAGACAGACTGCCACCTCAAGAGGCTGCAGATGAGAAGATACATTGCGACTGACATTTAAAAGGACTTGCTATCTCACTAACCCCTCATCTACTTGTCTATTGTCAGCATCCTTTGGCCTATAATGAGAACATGTACGCCCAGGCCATTATAAATAGTCTGTGTCCTGGTTAAATGCAACATCTCTCTTTGGGTGCTATTTGGGCTACATGATTCACTGTGATTCATGCCAGCATGTGTTCTCTCTGTTCTCGCACATGAGCTGGATGACCAGGGGGGATGAGATAAGAACCGCAAAAGGAAAAACATGGATCATGAGTTTGTGTGTATTTGTGTGTCTATACCAGACTGGAAAAGAACTGAAGGAATATGAAAACTGAAAATGCTGAAAAGTGTCAAATGTTTCTAATCACTTTTAGAAGTATCAGGCCCTTTTGAAGGAGGGAGAATCAATTTTTATTTTTTCCAAAATTCAATTTCAATTTCAACCGGAAATTACTTTTAAGCACAACTGACATTTGCGGCCACCCACAAGAACAGGCCAAATGCCTTCTAGGGAAATACTTTTTTGTCAGAGAAGACAAAAGTGTGAGCTTTTGGGCACCACGTCCACAAGTATAAAAACAGAAGTCAAAGTAAGGCCGTCACACCAAGGAGCATTGCTTTGGCTGTCAAGCACATTAGAGGCAGCAACATGCATAGGATTCCATCCATCCATCCATTTTCCGACACGCTTATCCCTGTTGGGGTGACGAGGGGTGCTTGTGCCTATCTCCAGCTGTTAATGGGCGAGAAGCGGGGTACACCCTGGACAGGTCACCATCCCATTGCAGATGCTTAGGATTGGTTTCATTATATTACATCAGTACCACTGCCATTGCAGGCTAACAAGCTTCTAAAATAGTGATGTTTGCAATCCTATTAAACATTTATGAACTAGATCTAAAAGCTGGTTCCAATCAACTTAAATAGAATCCACCAATTCTGATGAGAAGAGAGCTCAATTATTCAGGCGGAAAATGTGTTTTGTAGCCACCAGCAAAGTACTTTGTTCAAGATTTTTTCACATTAAATAATTGCTCAAATAAATAACTAAAGGTGCCGATCTATGCCGATGATGAGAACATGAATACATCTAACCGGGACTGTACTTGAAGTATGAAAAACCTTGTCATCACACTACTTGTTTTATCCCTCTGTGCAGGAATATACAGCACATGATGTCCTCTTTAACTGCAATTATCATGCTGATTAAGTGATGGACACCCATTTAACTACACCCTGCTGTCGGTTGGCAGATATGAACGGGATGCAAGAACTAATACCCTTTTATGTGAGTATGCACATAGGGGCACAAACTGTTCTAGACACTGTGCAACTTAGTATTCTTCTTTGCTTGTTTATGTTCTAATTTATTTACCCTGATATAACTTGGCATTCATTGCTGGATCTGTTTTTTTGTGCTTGTGCATTTGTGTGTCTGAGATTTCTAGAGCAAAACAGCTCCCATTGGCCATGTGGGTGTGTGGTGGGTAGCTCAGAGTTACATTAATAGCCAAAGGGCAGTCAGGCAAGGAGTGAGGACATAGACAGGAAGGGGAAATACAGTTTGCTGTTCGCCCACCACTTCCTGCATGTCTCCTACATTCACAGCCCACGGACCAGAGCTGCTTCTAAAACCAGCTCATCTGTTTGCAGTGCAAACAACAATGGCACGAAAATGAGGTAAACATTATTACAAATGACTTTGGAAATTCAGTATTACAGCAGTGATTAGCTTGCAATCACATGAGGTGTATGCAAGTTGAAGCCTTAAAGCTTGAGTTTGCGAAAGGAAAATATATAAAACCAAGGGTATTGAGAGTGGCAGAAGAGGCACAGCTGTCTTTAAATGAATAATTAGCGAAAATTCACCATTCATAATCATAATGTACATTTTTTGTACATTAGTTTACTGTTATTTTATTGTCAAATTCAGTGCAGACACAAATAGCAAACTCTCTTTCTCAGATATGACACAAGTATTGTAGTATCAAGACATTACCAGCAGAGGTCCTACTCTCATTAATTGTCATTGGTATCTCTCCGTCTTGAACCAAGGAACAAAAGGTGACTGGGGTGAGCAATCATAGTTCAAGTTTAAAGCAACAGATGCTTCCATGTGCACACACTAAAAATGTTAATCTGTCATAAACTGGATAAATCTGTAGGTGGTACATATGAAACATACTCAGGCGTATCAGACCCTTTCACCATTGAGCCAACCTCACACCAACAAGCTTTCACCGCCACTGCAAACGCAGCACAGAGGCAGTGGGATGGTGCTGACCCACGGTGAAACTAAGGAGGGTGAGGATTGGCCTGCCGGAAAAGAAACCCCTGGTTTTGCACACACATACCATGCTCCTGTTAGAGACAACCCCCACCCTTGCCCTTCTGGGATCCCACATCCCCATTGAACTTTCCCCCCCACTCACTAAGGAATGCGGAGAGAGGAAAGGGAGGGTGCAAGGGGGAAAGGAGGGGCAGAGGTGGTGGTGGTGGTAAGGGGTGGGTGGGGTGAAGAAAAGAGAAAAAAAAATAAATCAAAAAGATGACTTAAGTCCGTACAAGACAAATGTTAAGATATAGTAATAACAAATAGTTATTGTGACAATACTTATTAGATTACATGTGTGTCTTAGTATAACAGAAGAAGAAAACATTGCATTGTGTGGGTCCACAGTGCATTTGAGGCCAGCTAAGGGACAAATTACATGGTTTTACTCATGATCAAGTGGGGATTGATGTGAAAAAGATCATGGCAAAGTAAAGTGAATACTGGCAGATATAGTCATTTCCAAACATCTCCCTTGGTTTTCTCGACCCCCCTGGTCAGCCTCAAAACGAGGTTCTACATGGGTTCTCCATGTCTCCACATTAACCTCATGACAAGATCTTAGGTGGGATCTCAATGCTTCTTTTGATCTTAAGACCTCTGCCACAGACTTTGAGGGCTTCATCTCCATCTCCACAGGTCTCCGAGGTTCCTGCATCACCAGCCTCTGAACCTCTTTTGCTGTTTCCACCACTGGGTCAACGATATAAACTTCTTATATCCTTTTAAAACAGACTCACTTGAAAAAATACAAACTGTCAAGTAAAGGTGAAAAGGCAACGCTATTGTGCAATGTCTTCGACATTACTCAAGCTCAAAAACTGCAGTTGTGTTTTGCTATTGTCTCAGCCATCATGCCATCAGGAACTTATCAGCTGTGTGTTTTGAGTTCCAGGTCTTGTCAACAAGTTGCTAATGCCAGTCATTGTTCCCTTTCTCCTTTTTCTGCGGCCTTTCTCAGCGGACCTGTCCGTTGATGAAAGCAGGTGCCTTGGAACTCCTCTTGTTGAATTAGGAATTCCACAGCGTAAAGTGGCAGCATTGTTGAAGAAAGGTTAGAGCTATTTCAAATTCTCCCCCGAAATGAAAAGGCTCTCTCTCCGCGGATTGTACAAAAAAGAGGGATGACATTTTGGTTGCATCAGCTGTATATCTAAAGTGTCTGCTGCAAAATGCCAGAATGATCAAAGCCAAATAGGGAGGATAATGCACACAGAGAGCACCTAGCCTCTCTTTGTTAGGTTATCTACCCATGAACCTTAGTCAGACCTCATAAAAAGTCATTACACCCCTCAGTGACAATTCTGTGAATACAGCCCATTTAATGATAAACATTTACATGGTGACAGTGAAAAGAATTGATCAGTTCTTTATGTCAAGGATTAGATTTGGTGGTTATCACTGTCCGTTCAAGGGCAGCATGGTAGATTGGAAACTCAGTGGGTGGAACATGAAAAGATTTCATAAGAGGAGGCAGGTGGTGCTGACAGAAGACATTGAAGCTCTCTCTTTTCCTCATGATCAGTCACTGCATCTCACACTTCCTGTCTTTTCTTCTGGCGCCTGCCTCCAAACACACCTCAGTGACATGTCAAAGATGTGAGCGGAGTCATCCTGTTTGAGGTGTAGGCTGGAGGATTTAAGGGTGTTGCATTTTCAAAGATCAAAGAGGAAGAAGTTTGATCCTTGGCCGTCTTTGTTAGTGCGAATGATTTCGGTCAACCATGTATTAGTCACCTTCTCTTTGTATGGGTTATTGTTTTAAGAGCAGTATCTTCCTATCACCCCAGTCTGCCTCTGATGTCGCAATGAGGGCTAATATGATGAGTCACTGGAGATCGAGCCCTTCATGTTTGGTGATCTTCTCAGCCAGTGACATCCTGCAAAAGGGAGTTATCAGACTCGAGATTCAGTCATATACAAGGATTATCAAAGGAGCATGATGTCGAAAGGTAAACTTAAACTCTGCACCCGCCCACCAAGCAGACAGAGCTGCAAGGCAGGGCAAACTGAAAAGATGTATTTGCTTTTCATGTGAAAATCAATAGGCCCAGACAGATGGCAGTTTGTTTCCTCACTATTTACTCACAAGCTACATGACAAATGTCCTTGCCGCCCCTTTTAGGTGGTGCACAGGTAAGCAGCAGTAGTCACTTTTGTTCTTTTTTTTCTTATTCACTTTTGTCATTTTTATTATTGCCTTGCAAAAGTATTGATTTCTCTTGGATTAGTTCACTTTTGTGGGATTCATTTGCATTTAGCATCATTCAAACATCAGGTGTAAGGTTGTAAAGAAGTTGAATAGAAGGTTAGTTCAAAATATGATATTCCAAGCTATTACCATCTCATGGAACTATGTTGAATATATCATACAAAAATAGAGACCAGGTATGGTATCACTGCAACCAAAAATGATAGGCCAGGTGAGGAAAGTGGGTACCTATCACTTAATTAGCCAAGAGGACCAAGGTGACTCTGAAGAAGCAGCAAAGTTCCACAGCTTGGATGGAAGAATCTGTTAAGCTGACAACTTATACTTGTGTACTCCATAAATATATTGGAATAGCGACATGAAGAAGACCATTGTTGGAAAAAAAAAATAAGCCCTGAGTAGTCCTGTTTGCCCCAAGTCATGTATGGCACATTGCAAACATCTGGAAGAAAGTGATCTTCATTCATGTGAGACCAAAGTTGAACTCTTCAGCTTACATGCAAAACTAGAAATGAAAATCTAGCACAGCACACCTCCCTAAATGTGTCATCAACATGATGAAATATGGCGGTGACAACACCACGCCGGGGGGGGGGGGGGAAGTGTTCTTTAGCAGGGGCAGTGAAGCTGGTCAGAGTTGATGGGAAGATGGATAGAGCTAAATACATGACAATCCTGGTAGATAACCTGTTAAAGGCTCCAGACTCTTAAATATTTCAAACTGTGGTGAGCTTCACTTTCTAGCATGACAACAATCCTAAACAGACAGCCAAAGGAACAAATGAAATAGTTCAGATCCAAGCATATTCATGATATTGAATGACTCAAAGTACCAAACTAAACCCGGTGGGAATTCCCTGAGAAGACAACGCACATTGAGCAATAATACCTGTCCCTTGCTGTTCGAAGGTGGTAGATACATACCCCAGAACACTTTGAGGCGTAATTGAAGTGGAATGTGGTACAGCCAATTATTGGCTCAGGGGAGCTGAGTAAACACACAAAACGTTTTAGTTTTTCATTCATAAGAAATTGTTAGAACCATGTCAAATTTCCCTTCTAGGTCACCATTATGCACCACATTATGTTGATATATCAAAGAAATACAGATAAAATAGATTGAACCTTGTTGTTGTAACATGACACAATGTGGAAAGGTTCAAAAAGTGTGAATGTTTTTGCAAGTCACTGTGTTTGGTGAGCCTCCAGATCAGATCATCTTTATCTTTGTCACGACCGAAAGCCTTTACCAAGAGTCTATTTAAAGAGTCAGGTGAAAAAGGTTTGGCTTCACAGATGCTGAGGACAGAGAACGTCATGCAGCTGCTTATTCATTTTGAGGACAGAAAGATGTGCCACCAAAGATAGATACTGATACAACCACTTATGAGGGTTTCATGCCAACCATGCCTGAACTATTTGAACCCAGGGGGAAGGTTAACTAGACATGGCTCTGCACGGAAGTGTATAGACACATTGTTATTCCTTACTCTGCCAAATAAGGGGAATGCTTCATGTAGGATTCAGAAACAGTGGAACAAAATTGTCTCCACGCCAATGCCATAAAAAGTCTTCTTCAATCCTAAAACAAACACCAGCACTCCAAAAAGTATAAATTCTGACAGTTTACTCTTACTGGAATCTTCCACTTGTCTCAAACACTACAAACTCTAGGTCTTGAAATGAAAACAATCCACATAGAAATTAAACTTAGGTCTGCAGTGCAAAATCTGTGGGTTTTAATAGGGCCTCATGCGGAATAGGGCTTTCTTTCTCCATCTCCAAAATGTTTTTTTAGTCAGACAGTGGTTACTCTGCTTAAAGTACAGTACAGGTGACAAATATCTATATTAAATATCTAGATCTAGAGTTTTTTTAAGTGTATCTCTGTTTTTTGGCCACACAAATCTGCAGTTTTTCTTTGTGTTTTACATAGAAAAGCATATTGGTAAAACATTTTTAAAACGGGTGGTTGGGTGGGGGCTGAAAGTCGGCATTCCAGCTCAACTGAAATGGAGGAGAGTTTGTACGGATAAAGAGCGTGGGTAGAGGTGTGGGTGTTAAAGCGTAGGGGTGTAGCAGCGCAAAGAGCAAAGATCAGTTCCTGATTCCACAGCCCTGAGCTCACCTCCTTTACGCCTGCTGCTAGCCACTCCTTTTCTCCCTCACACCCTCCTTTTCCTTCTCCTCCCACCCCCTCTCTCCATCTGAGGTGTTAACTCCTTGTCGAGCAGTTCCAGCGCTGTTGGCATCGATGTCAGCCTTAACAAAGCTTGGGCTGGGGGAAGAGAGGAAGCCATGCATCTCCTTACTGGAATTGAAGGCGTGCATGACAGGAAGGTTGAAAATGAGTCACTCCAGAAATGTTGTTATCCATTTGCAGCCACCTTATAATCTTCACGGTTATTATTTTTGACCTGGCATGACGGACACACATGCTTAGAGCAGCGGAGACACAGATGACTGACTGAGGAGGGGCGCTGGATGGATCGTGTTTGTGTTCAGCCTAAAAATGCTGGGTTTAGTCAGGCTCCTCTAAATCATGTTGGCTCCGTGAGCATTATAAACAGCAGATTAGTGATAATCTGCAACAGTCGTCTTACTGAATATCCCAGGCTACTCCACAAATAAAACCATTAAAGCAAATTATGGCATCACGCATTAAGCCAGACTGACAGGTGAATACAAGAATAGAACAAGTACAGGGAACAGTGACATGAATGGTTTGGTTTGTCATTGGGGGGGGGGAGATTTAGCAGCCTAATATGGGCTGTTTTAGGTGAGGAGGTGGATCGACCGGGAGCATCTTGCACAACAGGGTACATGGGATGGACTGAGTTATGCTTGGCAGACATATGAGATCACTGCGTCCTCGCGTACTGTTTCCACACCGCTCACACGTGCAGTGTGTATGTGGTCTGGTGAGCGTGACATTACACAACACACAATAGACAGTGACATTTGAATGTGCTGACTGTCGTTTGGTAAGTAATGCTTGGGTGACGTTTATGCTGCGGAAAGAGATGACCTTATGATAGATAAGGCTTCATGGCTCCTTCCAGTCTTACTTCTTTAGCCTCATCACTCGCGTTCATCCCCTTGCCTGCTTTTACTACCTTTTCCCAACCCCACTTGTTTTCTTTTAATGAAATAAACACAGCTCACATGGCTGCATATTGTCCTCTGGCTGGTGGAGCTATAAAAAGATTTGCTTGGCTGCATTTATTTATCAATGAATGCTGGACTGTGCTTCCCCTGCTTTCACGCTGAAGGATCAGACAGTACATGATTAAGGGCGCTATTACAGTTTGGCAGCTCTTGACTTTAGTCTGTAACCTCCTCTGGCATAATGTACTCTAATGTGTTTGAATTCCATTTGAACTTTCAGCTTCCCCACTGTCCCTAGCACATCAATGAAAAATGTCTGCCTTTAGAGAGCATGTGCAAGTGTAATTAGTGGGGAGAGAATCAAGGGGGTAATAGATTATTCAGACATAAAGTATGGCACTCATGTTGCCTGGCATTTGCTTCTATTCATTATCTTTTTATTGCATTTTCTTTTGCATTTGTCTTCTTTTGACGTGCAAGATAAAGCCCGGGTATGTCCCCTTTTGGCATGCTTCTGTGCCTTTGGGTTTTCAACATTGTGGTCCATGCACAGAGTAGAGGAAACAACGTAAACACAACCAGTCAGGAATGTGTGACACGCGAAAAACCTTGGAGACAAAGTCCAACGTAAGGTGGGAGGGGTGACAAGAGGAAAGAAGGGGGAGGACGAAGGAACAAAATGTAACATAGAGGGAGAAGAGAAAGCTAGATGCAAGGGGGAGAAGAATGAAGTATGACGTGAGGTTAGACGTTGGAGAAAAGAAAACACAAAACAGCAAAAAAAAAAAAAAGAAAGAACAAATGAGAAACAGAATACATGATGAGGGACATAATCAAAAAGATAAGACAAAGTGGAGGTACCGACAGTGAAGGTAACATTTAGCCCTGACTGCTAGAGATCCACCTAGAAATCAGGTGGTTACCTGAGTCGAATGATGGAGGTTGATCAGACCTGATCGGTCATCGGTTGGACAGAAGCAGAAAAATCCCACCTTTTTCCCATCAGAGAAGGCACCATATTGAGCTCTACAGTGTTATGGTGCAAACAACAACACTCTTAGGTATGAAGGTACTCTTTGAGGAAGTAAGACTCAATGTTAGGTCTTTTCAGCATCAATAATGTATTTAAAACCAACTTAGGGAAAGCAAAGAGATTTAAACATCGATATTGTCTACCACATATCCAAAAATGTTTGTGAATCTTTCAGTCTACTAAAGAGTTTGACAAAGCAAAACTTTTAGAAGGTAACAAAAGAGTAAAGTTGCTCTCTTTTATCCCTTGGAGTTTTTAACCTCTGTCATTTATGGAATTTACTAGATTAGGAAATGTTGCCTTTGGAAACTCTAAGAGTTAAGGAAAGGGTCTACATTCTTTAGATTGTTAAGATTGTGAAGAACGCTGTTTTGTAATGCCAATTGCGCTAACCCTACTGATCGCTAATAAAAGACTCCATAAGATGTAACTCATTTTATCTACCAAAGTCCCATTAAAACCCTTTTCCTAAACCAATTATCTCACATGGTTGGGTGACAGCACCTCTTCATTTTACATAATAGATAATGAACACAAAGACGCTAGAAAAGATAAATGATTTTCTTCTGTTTTCCTATAGTTATCAAACCAAAACTGACTAAAATTGGTATAGGTCAAAGCTTTACAAAAAAAAACTAAAATCAGCCACAAAAGACTGAGGGGATGCTAAAGGTGCAGATTAAGGGCACCTTTTCATTCCGGAGGCATGGATAAAGAAAAAGAAGGTAAGAGGACAAGGGAGGTTCTGTGAAGGGCAGAGGTGGGGGGTAGATTATTCATCTCTAGTAGTCACGAGAAACTTCAAAGGTCTTTGGGAGGCCTCGACAGAGAGACGGGTCAGAGTTCTGTAATCCAAAGAGAGGTTCCAGAGGCCTCCAACTCTGGTTCCCGGTGCTGCTGAAACTAATTTAGCCAGCAGGCCTGGGAGGCTCCCCAGAGGGGCCAGGCTGTAACCAGAGGAGCTGTGAGTGACGAAGTGCAGGAAACTGCAGGCAGAGACAGGCTCAAACACACATCACGTAGAATATTTTACCAGCCGGCACATATATAGATACTTGCAGATGTGTCATAAACACTGCTTCTGTGAGAATGGGAACGTGTAAGATCATACATATTCAAATAAACCGATGTTGTATTTCTCACGGGAAACACTGGCGAAGATTACAACAAGGTCAAAATATATAAGTTGCTTCTTTTGCCAGGTTTTACACTTAGGCTCTAAATCAGAAAACGTCATATTTTCAGCAAGAAATGGAAGAAGAAACATGCTTCATTACCCAACAGTCGACTGTTCACAGTCAGAGAAAGTGGAGTTTCTTTTGTTCAAGTAAATGCTTTTTACAGTCACCAACACTACATTCCTTCGTTGCTGACACATATGGAATTACTGTACCAACTCAGAACCACCCAAAATGACAGAAGACCGTAAAATACAAGTAGGCTCTGTGAAAGGAGACACTGGGGTGATGAAGCTTCAGCTCCTGCCGCGTGTGTTTGAATGGACAGAATGTCAACCGAAGGGTCCATGTGTAGCCAGAAAGAAGATTCACCAGTACGTGTGGCCTACAGCTTTAAATTAAGGGATTTAACAGCGGGTGAGAATTGTTGGCACTGTTTACGGATGTCCTTTCATAATGTGTATAAAGTGCCTGTTGTTCATATAAACTCCCATTAAAAGTACTTCACTTTATGGTAGCAATGGGACAAAAAGGGAAAAAGTTCAAAAGGTATTAAAATTTTGCTATGCAACGTTCATTTCTGTTGCCTGACCTAGCATGAAAAACAAGGCATTTGCCGAGTAATTGCCATTATATGAGCGTTTTGGGATTGGAACAGTCAGAAAATGTGTCACTCTGGGGGGAAAAAAATCAGTTGAATGGGGTTTTAAAGAAAATAGAATTGATTATCCTGGTGGGCAGAAAAGAAACAGTGGGTGTCAGAGGTTTTGTGGTGAAAGAACACAACAAGTGCAATTAGTAGCTGCAGGTGGGTTCTTCACAATGCATGATTGCGGGCATGCTTGTCTCAACAAGATGGTGTTTGTTTGACTTTCAGCTGCATCTGGACCTGCATGTTCGCATCTTCTCACAGAGACCTCTCGTTTTCACTTCAGCTAACATAAGCAGAAGCTCAATAGAAGATAGAAAATTCCTTCGCACAGATTAGGAAATGCTGGACAAATGCCTCCCTGGCAGGTATGAACTGACACATGATCACACTGGAATTGTACGTGAAAAGTGATATAATGGCTAAAAGCTGCATGTTTGCTTTTCTTTTATGTATTTGTTGTTTATTTGTTCAGCGTCAAGTGTTAGGCATTAAGGAATACCATACACAGTACGGTATTTATGTGATAAATTGGCTGCTGGTGCATATCTCCAGCAACCATTTGAGGAGAGGCAGGGCACACACTGAGCAGTTCACCAGTCCATCACATGGCAAAACAGGACACACACACACACACACACACACACACACACGCACATAGCTAAGGTCAACTTAGAGAGACCAATTTACCTAACAGTCATGTTTTGGACTGTGAGAGGTAGTCAGAGCACCCGCAAAGGATCCACCCATGCACACATGCAGACCTTTGTGGTACATGGCAACAGTGTGCCATCCAACAGATCAGCTAATAATCTTTACTCAACAATTTGCTGCTACCTATTGGGATGGAATTCTAAAACTTGCACCATTTTCACAGCAAATGTACATAATGGCTAAAAACCTTAGGTATAGTTTCATCAGACCCCAAAACAGGTCTCTAGAAATTATTAAGGTATTTTTCCCATAGTCCCTTTGCAAACTGTCCTCCTGTTTTTTACGTATCTTTGACTTCTTCATCTCTGAGTGGACCTTCAGTCTAAGTTGGTACATGACCCATTGCATTGTGGATAATGTGGATAACGACTTTCTCTTAACGTTTTTTTTTTTTTAAGTTTGTTCCTGGGTTTATACACACATTTTGCACTAAAACATGTTCATCCATGTGAAAAAGTACTTGTCTCCTTCCTGAATGCTTGGATCCCTGGCTTCACCATGCTGTTTATGCTTGCATATAATTGTTTGAACAGAAGAATGTGGTACCCTCGGGTATCTGAAAAATGCACCCCAAGACAAGCCAGACTCCACATTTCCCTTCCTGATATCTTACCCAGTTATCCTTATTTACTAAAAGTCTGCAGCATTGCAGGCCACAGCTTGAACCTCCTGAAAAAAATCTAAGCTCTCTTCTAAGGTTTCACCCCCCCCCTCCCTCAGAACAGTACTTGGTGGGTTTATCATGGAAATATAATTCATATAAAATAATCAATATGGATACTTTTTTTTTGTGACGCAGATGGAGCAAAAAATATCTCAGGGGAAACTCTGCATTAGCCAAGGGAAAAAGAACTGCTAAAATAAATTATCATGAAGGTGGATATATGACGTAATGAGCCGTCCCCTGGTGAAGATCGAGGGGGACATGAAAGAATGAATTTCCAAGCATGAGGAGAAGCTGACCTATCTTTGAAAAGTGCAGAACTCAACCAGACCCAAAGGACCTGTGGTGTCCTAGTTTGCGAGTCCCTGTGGTCGGTTTCAGTAGTTCATCTGACAACCTCCTCTCTCATGTGAGCAGCTACTCCACCTCCTATCTGGCTCTCACACTGCTCTGGCCTCCTGCACTAGCTGTCCGGTTTCACCGTACTGAAAAAAGGCTCACCTTACAGCTGCCGCCTCTGTATGTGAAGAACGCATGCCATGCAAAGATGTGTGTGGGCTCCGCGTGCATACCATCTTTCTGCTAAAAGGAAGCCCTATTCTCTGAATTGTTTATTCAGGAAGAACATTGAGGTCAAAAATGGGCAGGTGAGTGTGTGCGCCTGTGTCTATGTGTGAACTTCACCGGTGAGATCATCCAATGACGACTGTGGGGGCCTGAATGTCACCGCGGGGAGAGCTGTCACGAAGAAGGAACACCATCTCTCACAATAAAACGTGACAAGTTTGCTGTCTCCCTCCTCTATATGTGCTGTCTCTTGTTGTTGCATGATCCAGCGGAGCCATTCCCACAGAAGGCGAAAACATTCTTTACCCATCTCTTAGCAAATGTTAAAAGATGTTTTCTCATGCCAGCATGGTCCAAGTGCATTTCTTTTTTTTTTTTCACGCAAATGTCACTTTTTTCTTCCCAGAGTAAAACTGCTACATTTTTGTCATTGTTTCAGAAACAGAATGTGCAGCAAAGTCTTCTACATGCGCCATGAAAATTAGGCGTATGTTGGCATATCATGCAACACATTGTCTTCCATGAGAATTGCAGAGGTGAAAGAGTGAGTGGGTGGAGGCATCTGTCAATTGTGGGATGTGATGAACGACAGCTGAAGGTGCCAGGGGATGGGGGGAGGGGGGAGGGGAGATGATGGTGCATCCTAGAGCCTCGTCGTGACTCCCCGTCCTGACCCGGCCGATGACCAGCAGAGTGGGAGGAAGAAAGAGAAAGATAGATAAACAGAAAGAGATGGTCTGATGTGGAGGAACAAGAACTGAGGGACAAGAGAAGAGCAGGGAAAGATAACGTGGGTTGAACTGTTTTAATTTTTCTCTGAAGCAAAATGAAGGACATGGCAGCAGGGGTAGGTGGGTGTCAAAGTGGGAAAGAAGCATCATCTATTTGTCATCTGTATTTCTCACTCTCATCCCGCTATCTTGTCCCCCCCCCTCCCATCCATTTCTCTCTTTCCACGCCTCTGTCCTGCTGTTTCTGGCTTCTCGTGGGAGTGCAGCGAAGGCAAACAAACAGAGGAGACTGTTTATTTCTGCTGGTGGGGAATAACTGTGGATTATTACCCTTGCATTACCTTGCCTTAGGTTACCTCACCCTACTAATTTATTACGGAAAACATGCCGTAACGATTTCTTCTTCTGCCCTGGATGAAACATGGGCACAATCTTCTCTTCTTGCCAAACACACCCTTGAAACAAAAATGCTTGCAAGATCTTTCAAGGCGGTGCGTAAGGACAATGAGGTATGCATCAGGGAGTTCCAGGTATGCAATCAAAAGCTACAAATCCAGTCGCTTAAATTCACAGACGGCACGTCTCTCCACATCACACAGAAACTGGCAAAAACGCACACATGCACACATGCACAGAGATTATTAGCCTTTAGTGCCAGATGTGCCACCCACATACAACAACACAAGGCTCCATCGTTTGTCCTTAACAATCACAGGAAGTTAGTCAGCATTGCTTCTAATCCCCCAACAGAGGCTGTGTTTTATCAAACATACACCCCATAGAGAGCATAAATAGAAAAGGGTCTTCTGTAGTTTGCAGCATCAGATTTTTTTCGTCCCTTTATTTTCCATTAACTAGTTTGATCGTTAAATATTTAATTCATAATTTATTTTGAAACATACAAGTTAAATGACATAAAGCAATAGTTTTTTTATGACTGCACCGCATGTGTCTGAGCAGTCTCCTTTATTTCTTTATAGGGATACTGAAGTGATGTTCTAATAAAAAGGTTCTTGATATCTTATCTTTAGCAGAATCCTCTCTTCATTGTTCGGATTTATGGAATATCTGGATTTGGATGCAAATGTTGAAGCTAATTGTCCTTCTGACAGCAACTAGGAACAAAGCTGATTTATTCCATCTTAGTTAATTTTTTATTTTTTTATCTATCCTAAAGATACATTCTGTTCAATTTAGTTTATCAATATAGCACTTAACACATGTCATCTCAAAGCACTTTACAAAGTCTATTCTACTACATCATACAGACTTGTTAAAAAGTTTTCTATAAAAAAAAATAATAATAAAATAAAAAAAACAGCAGATTGCAACAAGTAATACATGAGGATTATGCAAATGCAAAAGCAATTTTGCGTTACAATGGCTATTGTGTTTGCAATAGGTGGTCAAATAACAGGAACTATTCTTACACTCGGATAAGAGATATGTGCTGGATTTGATTAACAATCAGAGGATCACGCTTAACCTTTCACTGCAAGCTGAATTCTCGCGATATTTGTGCGTTTACAAAAACACACGAGAATACATCTTGACTCGTTCCCATCCCATCTCAATCGTTCGGGCCGGATCAAAAACAGTTTGGGCCAATCACGTTACAGTATTATGGTTTAAGGCGGGACATACTGCTGAGCCCACAGGCAAACCAAAATAAACATGGCAGTGCAGGAGGACACACGTGTATTTGCTGCTATCAAATCTGTTTTGTCAGAATCCAATATTTTCTCTTTGAAAGAACAGCAAGAAGTGCCTTGACCAGCGTAACTTGTCGTGGTTTCTCCTGGCACCTGCTGCTTACAATGTCATTTGGTGCAGTAATTGGCTAAAAGCAGCCTTTGGTACGTGGGCACTAGGTGTCGCTTTGACCAATCAGCTTGGAGAGTTCTGCTGCATGTCCCTTCTTTCCCCCCAACAGATTCGATGGGAGCAGTCGCAGCTTGATAATGTGAAGAACAGAGAGTGCCACACATTATCAGTCAGGTTTGCCAGGTCAGATCACGCCACCAGATTTGAAAATTATAGCACAGTCAGATGGTTGATACGTCAGTCTTAGTTGGAATATTAGGGCATTCTGAATGCAAATAAAATCATATATAATTGAAGGAAATGAAAAAAAAAAACATGGAAGCGTAACTCTGTAGATCTCTAAGGTTGAAAGAGAACCTCTGTTTTTATGTTATTTTTGAGCATTTATGGCCATATCAGCAGGTCCTTAAATTATTACCCCAAATGATTCAAGGAGAAATGACGATGACCACCTTTGTCAGTTGCTCAGTGTAAGCTTAATCACCCATTCTAAATTATTTGAAAATCAACGTCATGTTCAGGAAATTTCACTCCCCAAACATATGCATGTGAACACAGAGTGAACAACTTTGAGCAGTACCGTGATCTGAACACCCATCTAGTGAGTGGACATGTTTATGCCAGACAAACATGACTAACGTGATTTTTTTTTTTCTTGCGCTGTAAACAAGTTGTGGTTGTTGACCTCTTTGGCAGCCTTCCAGTTTTGTTACCAGTTGCTCTTTCATTTTACCCTGGAGAGTTTACAGCCTACCTTAAATGTAGACTTGCTCACTCTGACACACACGTCATCATCTAATGTTAGAAAAAAGATAAATGGGGCTTTGGACCACTGGCTCAACCTCATGTTAGGCTGTTTGTCTAAAGTAGGAAATACACTGGGCACATAACGTAAGCGGCGCAGCTTACGGGCCTGTTTTTAAAAGCGTAAATTTACACCAGACACTGCAAAGTACGCTCCACAGCTGTGTGATTCTGTGCCGAGAAGAACATTTGCCACATGGAAAGAGCATCAAGGACGCGTGTATGCTGCTTTGCTACACTTACACGCTGGAACACGTCTTGTGTATTTCCTCCTTTGAACACATCACAGAGAAGTACATATTCTCACCAACATCTTTATTACATACATGTTGCTAATACAAGGTTGAATGCCCTTTTGCCTTCCGAACTTTCTTAAAGGAGCAATAAGCGAAATCTCATTATTCCCGATAGAAAGAAGTAAAAAATAGTTTGTGAAGAAGTAAAGATATCTCTTTAGATGGACTGTGGTATGACGTCACACACCATCTCTCTGTACATGTCCAGTTTCATGTTTCCATAGCCGGTCTGGTGCTGCTGAACAGCTGCCACTTAGGGCTCAGCCCCACCCCCCCCCCCCCCCCCCGCCCCTAAAATGCCACCGTCAGAGCAGTGTTGTATAGGCACAAAATGGCTGAAAGCATGGCCAGCGAATCAAGTCTGTTGCCGGACTGGACCTGACTTTGGTATTCGAGCTAGCCTGTCCCCGTTAGATTACTTAAATTTGCCGTTTGTCGGCTCTGGACTATTTTTGCTTGTTGGGCGCTGTCATCCCCTTCTTGGCATGATGCCCATTTTTGTTCTGCCTGTTAATCACCTCTTTAATAAATTACCTTATACCTCAGGGTAAATGACCTTATATCTGGGTCCTTACGTATGCCGTTCATAACACTTAGATAATTTGCATGCGTTTCATGTGCATGCACACAAAATATTGTAACGTTTACATCTACACACGACAAAAACAGAGGAATATTTACAATTTCCATCTGATTGAGGTTGTTTCCATCATTTTTGAGGCATATAGTGTTGGTATAGTGTTGTATAAGGCTATATTATTTTCTATTTCTTTGTATGCCTTTAAACAAAAAAAAATTCAAACTCATGAAAAAAACATGGTTTGTTGCTTCTTGAATTAAATAAAATTCAATGGAGTTATACTTTAGATCTTTTGGGTTAATTTTAGGGTTTCGTAGATTGTTTTTAATGATTCAAAAGTTTGCATTGCGGCACATTTTCAAGGTGGGTCACATGTTTATGTGGATTACACCTCCATTTTACCACAACGTTCGTTTTTAGAAGTTGTACTTAAAACATTGTGCAGCAGTTCTTTTGTGCTTACGTATATCATGCCCCTCATGTCTTATCCTGCTATAGGTAACTATGAGAAGATGAGTACACATAGGTTTTTAAACAAGTTTACACATTTTTATTGAGTTGGGTTTATTTTCATATTATAAAATAAGTAATATTTTATAAGTCCATTTTTTTTAGCCTAATTAGTAACGCAATTTTGCAACTGTATTTCTTGTAGAGCAGTGTCTGGTTACAGTTTATTGTTGCTGTATAAGTCGAGTATTGCATGTTCACATGTAAATCCCTGAAAGAAAAAGGTTTGTTTTTATATTAAAAGTAAAAAAAAAAAGTTTTGTATGAAGAAAAATCTTGTTGCAGATAGACTGTGGGCACAGCACAGGTGATAGCACTGAAACACAACATCTGCCTCAGACATGTACCATTATATTCACTGTCATCTCCAATTTTCCTGTCATTCAGTAAAAACATATTTGTATTTAGGAAATGACTAAACAAACCATCCTCCCCCAGTTTGTGTTTCTGATTTACATTTCCTCCTCCTCAGCATGTCAACGCCAAAAATGTCCGGACCGACTAACCTTGTAAGTCAAGTGTTTCCAAAAACATTAGTAAACCAACCCTGCCCACACAGGCTTGCTGCAAGCTTCCAGTATTTAAATTGACTGTGCTGAACAATCTGACAAGCCATCCGTGCCTGGAATGAGCAGAAATGTGAGGAGGGAGATGACAGATTTCAGTATTGTCCTTAAACTTGGGTCTGTGGATAAAGTCGGAGAGGCAGCGCATCAAGACATGTTGGAGACATTAGAAAAATGGAGCACCACGCCGGGTCACAACGGTGTGTCTGACATTCTGACTTGAGCTTGCAGACACAAACACATATGTGTTTATGCACTGGGTGTGCACCTTTAGTTGTCTTCAGGCTGCTTCATACAGGTGATAATTATCTTCTTGTGTATGCCTGTTGACTCAACACGTCAAACCCACAATGGACACACGACCACGTCAATGCAATGCCTGTTTGTCTCACAGCCAGGGCTTTTGTTGAGTGCGTGCACGCAGATGGGTGTACGCTTACATGCAATAGTGCTTTTCTCAAACTCCACCGTGATTTGCACCTCCCTCCACGTGGCATCCCCTCTGACCCAGTCTAGAAGAGGCGAGGCTGAGGCAAAGCTGCTGCCTCCAGAGGATTCTCAGTGTAATGGCACAGGAGCTGAAAGAAGCTCCCACATGTGTGGCACAATAAATAGGCATGCAGTTTCATAAGCTGGTTCTCCCCTCTTCATTCTCCCCCCCTCCGTCTATTCCTCCCCGTGAACGGATGAGGAGGGAGAAAAGGACAGAGAAATAAGACAGCATTGATTTTTCCTCCATCGTTTCAGAAACCCTGTTTTCTAGTTGAAATGTGAATTATTTATCACCATCATTAAATTTTGATGCTTTTCTGTTGCTGTAAAACTTGAAGTTCCTGAGTGAGGAGGCCCAAGTGTAACCTCCCGAGTGCATAGTGGTGCTGCTGCAGCTCCACCACCTTTACCCACATCAACACAAACGCCTGTCTTTCACCTCCGGGCACTCCCGCTATCTTCCCTGGCCCTGTGTGTGTGTGTGTGTGTGTGTGTGCGTGAGCGTGTGTGTGTGTGTGTGTGTGCGTGCGTGCGTGCTGGGGAAAGATGGGGAGGAAGGCGACTGAGAGGAAATATATCAAAAAACGAGAGCTGCTGTTAGTGTCTAAATTGGCTAACTATAGCTGACGACATTACACACTCTCCATCTGGGACCGAGCTTGTCCTCCCTCAGCTGGTAAAGTCAGCCATGTAAAGAACCCACTGTCAGAACCTTCTTTGTGAAAACATATTCAAAGTGAAATAATTACAACATTTTAGCTGAGCTTTGTTTGCTGCATGGCATTTTGAAATCTCAAAATGAAAGGCTTACTTTGGAGATTTGAAAACAGTGGAGTGCTCCATCCTGGTTGGGGTCATTCTTTGCCTGGAGTGTAGGAGCACAAGCATCTATGTCTGGTACACAAGTGATGCTAGAACTGGAAGAGGGATAGACAGACCGGAGGCTTGTCTGCAGTAAAGTGGCCATTGCTCTGGTCTGTCTTTATGAAGAAAGAGCTGATACATGTGTCTTTATATACACGTGGCAACTGTCTGTGTATCTATGTGTCTATAATGCTTACCTATGGTCATGAAATATGGATCGTGACTGAAGAATCAAGCTCCTAGTTACAGTGAGCCCCGTCTGTAGGGCGGTCAGTCAGGAAATTCATCAACCAACTTGATAACCTTGCCCGCAAGATGAATTTTTGCGGTATTTGACTGTTCACAAACACACAAGAATCCATCTTGTACTTCTCCCACTTCAACCGTTTGTGACCAAACCAAAAATGGTTTGGGGCAATCACGTTGCAGCGTTTTGGTTTAAGACGGGACATACCACTGTGATGAAAGCAAGAGCTGTCGAGTGCACAGCCGAAGCAAAATAAACATGGCTGTGCAGGAAGAGACGCGCAGCTGCTGCTGTCACATCTGTTTTCTAAGAATCCACAATTTCTTATTTGATAGAAGAACAGCAAGAAGTACCTTGACTAGTTTAGCTTATTGCGGTTTCTCTCGATGCCTACTGCTTACATTTTCAGTTGATACCGTCAATGGCTAAAACCAACCTTTGATATGCAGGCACTAGGTGCTGCTTTGTCCAATCAGTTCAGAAAGTTCTGCTGCATGTCCCTCCTTTCCCTAAAATAATTTGATGGGGGACCCAGATTGATAATATGCAGAACAGAGAGTGCTAAACATTATCAATCTGGCTCACCAGATTAGTAATTTAAGATTAGAGCTACTGCTACTTCAAAAGAAAAAGAATAATAAAAAGTGAGTTAGGTTTCTTTTCGGCTTATGTCAAAGAGACTTCATTTCTTAAACACTATACTGGCCTAATTAGCATTGTGCTCTCAAAGTGACGTTAGTTTTAGAATTATGTCAACTGTTAAATATGGTGGCCCAAATGGTTCAACATAATATAAAAGCCACAACATTCTTATTCCACAGTGGCAATTCTTGCTCCAGCAAAAATACATATTTTTGTAACTGGTGCTACAACGTTAAAATAAAGACACACTCCAGGATGTGCGGAAGATAATTGACAGCTTGCTAATGGATTAAAAGCTGCATGGTGTTAGCTCATCAAGTGAGGAGCAAAGAAATGAGGTAATCTAAGAAGACAGTGCATGTGTACAAACAGGATGTATAAGCACAAGTAGGAGAATGACATGTTTTTGTTTTTGACTGGCACCATTCCAACATCTCAGTCATACTGGTGAAACATATAAAATCCTTCCGACGGTTCCGACAGTGCTGTGGAGCTGCTGTGAAACCTATCTTCTGTTGCTATTCTGAATGTTTAAATTAAACCCCAGCAGGTAATATGATAGGGACAGCATTTGGTGACCATGAAGACTCATTGCTGGTAATAATTATTGATCTAAGTCACTGAGCTGCTTCAAGAGCAAGATATTTAAAGGTTGCTGCTTGGTGCCCAACTGCTTCATAGGAAGACGCTGCTTCATAGACAAATGATATATCTTTAATGTGTAGATTACTCATCAATTGTTACAATGTGCATTTTTCCTACTGGAATGCCTATGAGTAATCTTTCCTTACTTTTGATAAGTAAAAATGGCTGCCAAAACGCTGGGCTGAATCAAACCATTGAAGTCCTGCACCCATTCTCAGCACCTACTGGGTGTCTTTCAGTGCCCATAACTGGCAGTTTGCCTGAGTAGGTGGCCAGCGCCAGGCAAGCTGTGCTCAAGCACCTATACTGACCTGGCATCTGCTGGACACCATGTGGGCCCAAGAATGTGGGCACAAGGCAGATGCTACGAAGGAGGGGAGGATGAAGGGATGTTGCGGAAAGGAAAGAGTTGGAGGAAGCAGAAGTTGCTTTCTGGCTGTGTTCCCCCAAAAAGTTACTTAAAACTGTCTTTATTTACTTCATTGACTGTAAGAAAATAATAGGAATTACTTTGAAGAGAAAGCTGATGGAAAAAACAGGTGTTAACAGAGGCTAAGAGTGGATAACAAAGTTGGAAAATAAATATCCAGCAAAGTTAAAGAGAAGAAACAATGAAACAGGGGTGAAGCACAAGCCTTTGCGGCAAAGATGAAATATTAGCTATTCCACTGGGTTCCTGGACTACAGGCTTTCACTCTATTTGTATGGAAATGAGTTTGTCTTTCTTTTTTGTAAGTGCAGGAGGGACCAAATGGTAGGGAGAGAAGGATGGAGACAGCGAGAAGGCAAACAAACCGACTGTCAAATATATTGTGATTCCTGCCAATGCTGCTTGGAAGGCTGGGACCAGGTTTGTTTCTCTGCAGCACATACGGTTAAAATAAATCTATGAGTTTATGGCAGGCGGATCTATGCACCTGAAGCACCGGGAGGCAGTTTGCTTGTTGTAAAGCTCTTTGCCTGTTATTGACAATGTATCTCATCCGGCTCCATCTCTCTTTCTCACTCTCTGTTTCCATAAGTACCATCCTCCAGTCAGTGCTCACAGCTGGGACTACTCTGATCCGAGGCCCAGGACTGCTTTCTGCCAGATAATTAGCAGATGTTGTGGAAGGCCTCTGTTTGGCTATTTTCAGCTGCTCCAGAGTATCTGCATGCATCAGTGTGCACTCTGGGTGTGCTGAGTGATGCTGCCACTCATCTATTCATGACCAGCTGCTCCAATCTGCAGCCCCGGCTGAAGGGAAGAAGACATTTCATCTCTGACACCATCCACTTTTGTTGCACCCTCCCCTTTCCCCCTGGACTCTTTTCCACACCCCTTTCTCTTCCTTTCATGAGTCACAGCCGCCAGCCACAAGTCTGCATAGGTCTGAGTCATGCTTGGGCACTCGTGAGATGGGCCCTGCCGTCTGTGAAACCACAGACAAGAGATGTGAGAAGTGGGAAATGAGAACACAAACAGACACCAACAGTCACATGGACTAACGCTCATGAAAAGACAATACAAATAGATATCGTTTAAATGTTATGAATCTTCTGGTAATAAGTCTCTCACAATGAACAATGACGTCTGAGCTACAGTGACTCAGGTTCAGTTGGGCAAGAGACCGATGGCACCTTTATGATTTACGTTTACGGTGGATGATTAATGAGGTTCCCTGATCCTGTCGCATAATAAAACAATGGCCTTAAATGCTCAATGCAATGCTGCCTGCACTTATTGTTACACCCTGGTAAAGATGCATAAAATTCAGAATTAATCCTTGGTAAATCTGAGTGTAGAAATGTTTAAAGCGAAATTTCATTATTTTAGAAAGAACTGAAACATTTTTTTGTGAAAAACTAAACATATATTTGTAGCTGAAATATGGTCTGACGTCATACACAATTTCTCTGTGTTGTTCTCCAGTCTCTTGTTTACAAAGCCAGGCCAGTCACGGGTGGATGTACATCCATGTAAACAGCTGCCACTCAGGGCTTAGCCCCTCCGTGTCTATAAAATGCCACCGCCGGCTTCACCTGAAGCGATCGGGACCCAAGATTACCACAAAAACAAATGACCTTTGACAAAGAAGTTGTCAGATGAAGAAGGAGACAAAACCAAGATTAACAGTAGCATCGTGTTTCCAAGGTGGAGATGATTTAATTTAATGCCATAATTGTGTCCTGTGGGTTAATTGTTGGAGTTTGACCAGCAAAGGGCCAGCCCGTACTGTTATGTGAGGCAAGTAGCCCGGCTAGCTTTATTAGCATTGTTTAATGCAGCCTGGCGGGCTTGTGTACATTCATGTACGGTGGGCAGTACATGTTACTCTTGTACATTCATGGCATTTGTTTTTTGACAAAAAATGTGAAATTGAAAATAGAACTAGTCTGGTGCTTAGATTTTGGAGGCAGATAGAGGCATTGCTTGCCATACATCTTGTTTTTGTCTACAGACAGTGCTCAACAGCACATCTAATGGTGAAATTTAGCTTATTGCTGCTTTAAGTAGTAACACGTGACTTTATTTATCCCAAGGGTATAAACATGACGTGACATAACAGCACATATTTTCCTCACTCTTTATTCTATAGATAGAAAGAAGATGTCAATATATCAATATCACTTTGAATCGTCTTGTTACTGAAAAGTGCTATATAAATAAACTTACCTACAGGTAAAAGACTAATTAGGCCTAGGTGTGGCTTGCAAAATTCAAATCAGTTTTGAAAACATGAGTTAGTTACAGTTATTTCGTTATTAAGTGGTTGTTCTACTGCATTTTCACAAGATGTTTTCCTGGGGGGAGGGGGGGGGGAATTAGAATCAGGGCTTCATCTGTGGGTTTCCACTTTGCAACGCATCAGTAATCTGAATGTTTTCTTCTTTGAAGCTGTCCAATACCTGGAAATGCTCTGAATGTCTCAGTGCCCACAAGACAGAATGCAACAATTAAACAGTTAAAAGTATCTTGTTTACAGAACATAGTAGATGGTTGTATCTATTACTTTGCAGTAACAGTGACTCATTAAGTGTTTATATAAACAAAAGAGGAATTTATTGTGTGAGGGATGTGTGGTTTTAGGGATAGTTTGGGTGCATCACATGTTTGCATGCACTGAAACTAAAACATCATAAGACAATGATAAGTTAACCTTTTCAATTATATAGTGATTAAAACACTCGACATAGACCATGTGAAGGTCAAACAAATCCATGACTCAGTTATTTGTAGTTTTTAACTTTAGTTTCCTAAAAAAAAATAGGACGCTGTTTAGCTGCCACTAAATACTGTTCCTGGGCGAAACGTTCTGATAGAGTTATTAAAGGCTTATACATTTAATTTGTGCTTACAGCTTTACCATTATTACAAGTACTATTTGAGTTATGTGTTTTACAAGTAAAATGGACAGAATAATTTGTATATCACTGTTTATATGGGTGCTTGAAACTATAAAACATTTTGATGTTGTGTTTTTAACATTTTAAATTCCTCGAAAGTGTTAATGCCAAAACAAATTGGTTCAGGCTTATGTGTTTGAACATATAATTTATTATATCCATGCAATACCAAACAATAATTTGGATGCACATACTCTTTCATTGTGATATAAAACCCTCTATGTATAGGGCATACTTGTTATTGCAGGTTGTGCTCCCAGAGTATACACCCTGAAAAATGTTTTATCATTAGTGCCAATATTTTGTGTGCAGGATTGATAATGCCAAATTTGTGGCGATTTCAGGTCTGTAACAGCAGGGAACATATGCAGTTCCAAACTATCTGTCTTTCTCTTTATTTTAGACAGATTATTGACAGTCCAATACGTGCAAGTCCCAAATGTCTAGACAAATCTTCTCTTCTTGATCTTCATAACAAATATGCCTCATGAATAAAATGGAAAAGGAGGACCTGCTGTAAATGATCACTGTGTGGTTGGCATTTTTAGGAATGCCAAGAAACCTAAAGCCCCATGCTGTCAAAAATAAAGAAATGCTTTAGAAAACATGCTTTTCTAAATTTCTTAAATGGAATTTTTTACTATGACAGTTTTGCTAATTTTATAAATAGACAGGGTTCACAACTACAGGACAGGATAGCCACTGGTTCACTTGTGGGCTTAGAAATCTGTTACAACGAGCAACCAGCTATTGGCAGCAGCCAACGAAATCTGATTTTGTACAACTTCTGTCAATGCAGCAAAACATGATTATTTGTTTAATCCAGCTACATGATTCTAAAAGATTCTGGCAAATGAACGAATCACTCCTTTGAGACACGTCATCTGAGCTTTCCACCACCGTTATCTGCTAACTTTGTTTCCTAAAATGCTCAACTGTCAAAACACCTGACAAAAAAGATGAGTTTATCATTTCAATCAAATCAGATGTAATGACAGACAAAACCGTCTTCGAGTAAGCTGTGGGGAAAATATTGAGAAAGGACAGAATAGTGCAGGAAACAGTAATTGATTATCTTGACCAGGAGGTCTGGCGGCCAATAACCATCATTGCTACAGACGGCTAGCAAGAATATAGGAGAAATTCACAGGGTCTGGACTGCAGCTGAAATAAATCTGTCCAGAGCCACCAAACACAAATATATCCTAGGCATGGGCTGTAGCTCTTTTATTCTGTGTGTTAAGCCACCTTTGAAGGACGGACAAGGTCAGAAGAATTTGCTTGGGCTGAAGAAGAAAAAGGATTGGACATTTGCTCAGTGGTCCAAAGTGCTCTTTTTTGTTGAAAATGAATTTTACATCTCATTTGGACATTATGGTTCCAGAGTCTAGACTCTGGAGGAAGGCCCACAATTCAAGTTGTTTGAGATCCAAAGTTAAGTCAGACAACATCAGGTTTTGTAAAAGGCAGTTTATTTTGGAGGTAATGTGCAGGAAGAAGAACAAAGCAAGCACAGAGCCAAAAATGGGATCACAGCGTCAGGCAGGAGGATTAGAGGGGAACCAGAGTCCAAAAACCACTTTTCTAACTGAACTGCTGAAATTAATTAACCTTTTAAAGACATTGTTATTTATTGTTATATAAATATACCAGAGATAACGGTCCACAAAAAGTTACACTTCGGGACAAACCTTTGTTTAAAAGTCTAGTTTATTATGTTTTTCGGCACAGTTACATTCTTAAGGTAAAAAAAACAAAACAAAAAACTTTATTCAACAGAGAACAAAGCATGAAAATATAGCTAATAGGTTTTGCACCTGCCTACACTTTACCAATTAAGTAAATGCACAGGCATCAGCTTTCTTGTTAATCAAAATATGTTTCATTTAAAAAAGAAGATTGTTTAATTTGCTCTTTCAGTCTTCAAGGTTGCATCACTTAAATGAAGACTATATCTCTTGCAGTATGTTTGACGATATTTATCAGCCTCTCTCATATTGCTTGGTGCAAATATACTCTCATGGATGAGGACACATTCAGTTCTGTTATGCTATGTTGCTGATGATTCACTGCTGTTATAACACCCTCAGCATATCTCTCTGACACCCACTGAGATCTGCTGTGTATTTATTTGTGTGTTGTGTCATTGTGATAGAAGGTGTGCATTTAAACCCAGTGGTTTCGGTCTAACTTTAGAAACAAAAATGGAAATTGTCATGTAGGAATAAGAGTTTAAAATTCTGCTTTTGTAAGACACCTAATAGTGGATCCTGTGGCAATGGCAGAACAGATGCAAGAAGCTGCTGCTATGCGCAGCAATATCTCTGAGGCAGAAATTTAACTTTTCCAATGCATGATCAAATAACTTTACCTGGCTGATTAGGATGCAATGGTAGCTCAGCCGTCTGCTGTTTCACCATTCTAACATAAGAGGATTAGCGGTCTGACTTGTCCAGCTGTACCACAAAAACATAACTAAGGACCAGAATGTGGAAATTGTCTATGATTTAAATTGCAAAGGGAAAAAAAAAACAACTAACTGTTTTAATCATGTTTCTAGTTCTCCATTTATTTATTTATTTCCTGGAAAACATATTTGCAAATACACAGCAGATCAAGCCTTCCTTTGTCAAATCCTCATTACATTTCATAATTCATGAAACACATTTGCCAAATAAGTTCTGACGTAGCAAAAATGTACCTCACGTGACTGATCAGCTGTTTTTACTGTCGGCACATTATTGGATAGTCCCAAAACGTGCATAGAATTTTGTCTCCAACAAACATGCCTAATTCTATTTTTTTTTCTCCAGCATTTTAAAAGTTTGCTCATTCTGGGTAGTTTGTGTTGTGAGAGTCATTATATACAAATGGAGATACCACAGGAAAAACTGTGAATCTTTCCAAGTATGTCTGGCCTACCAAAATTACCCCAGGGCTGCACCAAAAGCTTGTTTAAAAAAAGGTACAAAAGCATCCAGGGCAACATCTAAATAATTTTCCTCAGTAAAATTCTACATGATTACACAATAAAATAGAGACTGGGCAAAAATGTAATTCATAGGAGAGCTCCCATTTCAAAAATGTTGCTTACCAAAACAAAACAAAAAACACAAAGTCTTGCCTAGCAACTTCCAAAGAAACAGGAAATAAAAACATCCTGACTATTCCAAAACTTTTAAGGAAATCATTCTGTGGCCTGATAAGACAAAAGTGTAGCTTTTTGGAACGTGCTCATCTCATTAGGTCAGGCGTAAAGCTAACACAGCATTTCAGAGGAAGAACACCATAGCATGGTGGTTTGGGTCTGCTGCCTCAGGATCTGAAACATTTGCAGTAACTGAAGGCTCACGACCAAAAAAATCCTGAAGGTGAATGTCCGCCCACATGCAGTGGTCTAACCTTAAATAGTCTGTTCGTGGTCAAAAGCTCTCCAATGTGGAAGAATTAAAAGAATCTGCAGAAAAAATTTGAGCCAAGATTCCTCCACGACCACAATGGTGCAAAAGCCATATTGTCACTCATTACAAATGCTTAACGGCAGTTGCTGGAGTCAGAAGTAGCATAACCATTTTTTTAGATTAAGTGGGAATTACTTTTTTTTTTTTTTTTTTTTTTTACAAAGGGCTAGATTTATTTGGATAGCTTATTTCATATAATAAAGGAAGACATCACATTTAAGTTAAAGAACAGGGCAAAAACACAGGAATTCCATAAGGAGCTATTCCTCTTCTCACAGCAACAGATAAGCCGATTTAACGAAGAAGAAAAAAAAAAACTTGCGTGTATACCTTTAGTATTTTTGCTTCAATGTTCCTCTTTCTTCATTAGATTCAGCTTAAATAAAGATCTCCTTCATCATCAGCTGTCAGTGACCTTGCTCTTTAGGGTCACCTGCTTGTCTGGGCCTGCACCCTGCTTCCGCCACCTCTGCAGCCCCTCCATCTCCCCGAGTGCTCTGGCCAAAGGCCTCCGGCGATGGTCAAGGGCCATTGATCTTTGGAGGCGATGGTTCACATGGGGCCAGCATTTCTAAGGGTCAAGGGTCACAGCTGAGCCGGTCAAGTGAGATTGAACGTGCCCGCCTTGTTGCCAGGAGCCATGGAGGTCAGCTGATCCCAGTTCATACCTCAACCCAGACTGGTCAATAATGCCTCTCGCTGATCAATTGACCTCTGATTCATCATTAAAGTTTCTTAATTCGCGACCAGTTTGTGCTATTACCTCGAAGACAGAAAATGGTGATCCAGATGCACAAAGCACTACCGGATTGATTTTGGATGGAAATCATCTGCAGACAGGAGGCTGACAAGCAATTGGTCATTACCGGTGGGAAACAATAGCTGCTGATTGGGTGTTGTTTGGGAGTCTACTCTGTTTGGCTAAACTGCATCACTCATCAGATGGGCCAGGAGGCCAGCAGCAGATCGGCAGTGAGAGACAGTGGCCATCAAAGCCTTTGGCTTTTAAGCGTATCCAAGAGGCAGGAGAAAATGCTTTTGTAGGCTTTTTTTCTACAGCTATAGATATGAAACAAATAAATCAAATGTAAGATAAATAAAAGTGATTGCTTTCATTTAAATGTACGTTTAGATGATTTATCATAGGGAATGCCACATGCAGCTTTGGTGGAGCTCTGTTAGCTTTGGTGCAGATCAGAGAAAGGAAGACAGACTGCAAGCATGTGTTGCGAATGTGGGAGGAATATTTGTGAAGGACAAGAGCAAATATATATTCAGAAAAAGAAAGGACTTCAGAATTATTTGTGCACACAGGCAGCGCAGAAAAGAAATCCTGCAGAGTCGATCGGCAGTTGATTTCTGGTAATTCAAACCAGAAATTAGAAACACTTCACGGCGAAAATTTGCTTCTCTAATAGCAACTGCTAGGCTGTAATTAAGCAAGTTTTAAAAGGCAGCACTGAATGTTACAGTTTGGTTTAGTTATTTTTGTCACATCTTTTCTTTTTTCCCCCCCTCTTTCCTGTGGACATTTCTCCTTCATTCATCCAGAAGCATTTCTTCTTTTCAGATCTTTGTTCAGTTCTACTTGTAGCCCCCGTCTTTCCTCTTTCTCCTGCTCTGCCTGTCACTGCGAGGTGTGGGTAGGCAGCATTGTGATAGGAATAGATGTTCCCCCTAAGCGAAACGTGCAAGAGCCATTTGAAAAAAATCAGCTTAATGGAGAACAGTAGGTAAGGTGTGGGCAGTTAGTACTTTTTTCTTATTTTATTTCTCAGCCTCTTTCCTCCATTCTTTCTCTGCTGCCCCCACTGTCTGTCATTTGCTCAGGATTTGTGTGTTTTCTGTGGTTTCCCCTCCCTTCACCTCCCTTTTGTTTCCCTCTCCCATGCCCTCATTTTAACCCCCGTCTTCAATGCAAGCCTGCCTTCCTCCGCTCCAAAGCGTTTCTCTCTCAGGTGGCTTGTTTCCTTTCTCTTCCCTCTGTGCCTCATACTCACCTGCTACATTCCCAGCATGGCCTCTCTCTGTCTATATCTCTGTCTATCTCTCGTGCTCTCCTCCCCCTCTCTTTGCTCTGTTTTTCTTTCACTTTTCTTTTATCTGGGCGCACATTCCTCTCCTCCCACACTCGAAATTCTCACTAAATGGTTCCAAGTGTCTGGGCCCCGTGCCTCTCCGAGCTGGCAACACAGCCGCCACATACACATGCATGGTTACGCCCACAAAAAAGATGTACGTAAGCATGTATTAGACTCATTCTGGGCATCACAGGACAGGGCTAACAATGTAAACAAAAGGCAGAGAAATGGGAGGTATCTCGGTCGCATGTGTAAATGAAGTAATCTGTTTATTAGTTCATTTATTTCTCAAAGACGCGCTTATTTTAAGCGCTTTCACACATGTTCCAAACAGCTTCTGAGTCTGCAGTTAATTCGTGGAGTAGAGTCAGATAAAATAGTACAATGGACGCTGTAGCAAAACCCACACAGAGTCTTCTACTGATGCGCACTGCTGAATCACACCGGGCTTCTCAAACATCGGACCCTAAAAATAACAACCAACCTTGAAACAGTGGTTATAATTCTGCTCGCTTTCACACCTTGGCTTAGTCGGTTAATCAAGCAGTAAAATGGGTGTGAAAGTTCGATAGCTGGTTTCAGAGGGTTACAGAAAGTGATGACTCCCAATGTCGCCAAACAGCGAAGGGAGGGGGTTTCCGTCACAGCGCAACCTTTTTGATTTGCGCCGTAATGTCAGAGTAAGCCCTCCACTGCATTTAAAAATCAACATCACTGTGTAGTACTGGGTCTCTGATTTAACGGGCATCTTTCATGTAAATAGATATTGCAAATTAGTGATACAATGAGCAAAACCCCTAAAACTAACAAATTTATCACAATTCAGTATTAGATTGTTCAAAGAGCCTTTTAAGTAAATTCTCCCTCCACACTGAGCACAATATACCTCTCCCAGTAGTTGAGAACTGTCAAAATCTAACAACAGCATTTAAAAAAAAGTTTTAATCAAAGGTGGCGCCATGTCATTACTCACAATACAACCAAAGGCTAGTTTCCCTTGGACGGAGAGGAAAAGATACTTTCCCAATCACCAACCAGGATGCAAAACATACCCCATGTTTCTCCACAATGTGCTTATCATACATCTACTTATGGCACTTGCAGAAGATCGGACTTCAAGCACGGCATATTGGTTAATGTTCAGCACCAGATTTGTTGTGAATTTTGCCTCAGATGTAAAAAAAATACACAACTGTTATTTACAGGATGGCTGCCACATGCAAATGGCAAGTCAAGTTTATTTGTACAGCACATTTCAGCAGCAAGGCGGTTCAAAGTGCGTTACATTGTGAAAACATAAAAAAACATCATAAACACATCAAAACAGTCACTGGTTGTGAGACCAGTAACAAACATTCAATTGTCTCAAGTAAAAACATCAGTACACATGAAATAAGTTGGTCAGTCTTCCTGGTATTATGAGCCCAAAGCAACCTGAAAGCAACTACAGTGTATGACCACTAAAGCTATGAGCAAAGGATCTAATTAGAGTGCCTCACCAAAGCATTCATAGCCCTTCACCTTTTTTTTCACATGTTCTAACCACAAACTTCAATTTAACTACTTTGGGATTTTATGTGATACACCAACACAAAATAGAATATAATTGTGAAGTGGGAGAAAAACAATGACTGGTTTTGATTTTTGCACTAAAAAATATTTGAATACTGTGCCATGCATTTGTATTCAGATCCCGTTAAGCTCATGCGCCTAAACAATGTCCAAACAGTATCATGAAGACCAAGGGACAAAACAGAAAGCTTACAGGTTTAATTGTGGGGAAGTCTAAAGCAGGGTTAGGTTATAAAACAACGTCCCAAGCTTTGAACATCTCACAGAGCACTATTTAACCCATCATCTGAAATTGCAAAGTATACGGCCACTGCAAAACTACCAGATCATGGTAGTTCCCTAAACACACTTGACAGGAAAGGACAGGATTATTCACAGAAGCAGCCGAGAGGCCTACGGCAACTCTGGAGGAGTTAGAGAGATCCGACTGCTCTGGCGAAGGGAATCTGTTGACTTGACAACTTTTGTTTGTGCTTTACACTTTCATGAAAAAGAAAGTAATTGCTGAAGATTTGTTGCAAACTTGGAAATAAAAATGTCACATTGTCTTCAAAGCTTTTCACAAATAAAAGAACATTATAGAACAAACTGCATAGAGTCCAAGGAACACAACAGGTAGGTTAGAGATAAATTTGTGTAGGGTGACAAGTATCGTACCTGCAAAAATAGAAAGAAAAAAGATCCTGCAGATCTTGTTGGTATACTGAGGAGGTAATGCAATGATTTGAATCAGGTGTGCTGGAGCAGGGATACATCTATACTATGCCAGAACATGGGTCCTGAGGGACCAAGGTGGGGAAATGCAGAAGGATATAGAAAATATTAGAAGAAGGTACAAAAACACTGCATGTGGTGGAACACCAGCACTGAACGTTATCCTGAACACACCATCCCATAATACATGGTGGTATCAGAATCATACTTTAGGGAAACTTTCCTTTAGGACGCACAGGAAAGCTGGTCAGAATCGATGGGGAAGGTGAGTGAAGCTAAAAACATATTCATATTTTCAAATCTCCAAGTCAAAGTTCAGTTCCTAAATCAAAGGCTATGTCCACAACACAGGTTTTGATGCTCAGTTCAGATCTTTTGCTAAAATCCAATTTTTTTATTTTATACTTTTTGGGAGGGGAGGGGGGTAAAAAGATCTAAACTGGGGCATTCACACTGCGCTCAGCTTTGTGTTAGTCTCTCAAATGACATTTCAGTAAAAATAGACTGTAAATGTAAAAAAAAAAAAAATTTGCATTGGTTGCATGTAGTTTGATAAAAAAAAAAAATATATATATATATATATATATATATATATATATATATATATATATATATATATATATATATATATATATATATTTAGATATTTTTATATCTTCCTATGTTTAATTTATATTTTAAGATGACATTTTTCTATCCAGCTGGAATCACAATTAAAGAACAAACTTAACTTTGGTTGCTTTGGTTTTTCTTTTGTCTGATTTTTCAGCTCCCTTTCCATTTAGTGACTCGCTCGTTTTGGAAAGAAACTGTAAATAATGATGAAATCATTATTCTTTTCTCCATCTTGCATCATGCTCGCTCCTTCCAGACTGCTGTTTTCTGCTGGCTGTTTCTGTAATCTTTCAGACATCAATAATTCAGGCATGAAGCAGAGGATGAATTATTCAGGTGCTGATGTCAGACATAAATGCACCTCGTTCATGCTATAGGCCTGCATCCCCCTTTTAAACCAACCGAGGAAGAGGGGGTTACAGTACGTGTGCACCATAAAGTCAGCTCACATCCAGCGCACTCTCCTTCCCTCCCAAAGTCTATTCCACAAACCTCTCCGCATTCTCCTCTCTGTCAGCCATCCCATTTTCTCTCCCTTCGTATGCCGTCAATTCTCTTTTCATTCTTTCTTGTCACCTAGATTACATGCATGTAGAGCGAGGCGCTTCTGTTTGAAAGAGACAACACAGGGACAAGGATAAGTAGTGGTGGCTGAAAACGGGATTTCACTCCCTATCCTCTCAGCACACAATGCAAGCCAACAATCCTACAAACTAATCCCATCGCTGCTTTAAACTCGGGGTGTAAAAACATTCGGGGGAGCCGAAGAACCACTCGACCGTGTATGCATATGAAAACTATGTCATTCCCCAGTGTTTTCAGTTCCTGCCCTTCTATTGTTTTATGTTTTTTTTGTGACAGTTTCTGTCTTTTTCTCTGGGTCCTTTTCTGCCGTATTGTGATTCACAGGCTTTTGCTGTATTATCTAGCCTCTGGCTTGATTTAGATCCACGCTGCCTCCTTAACAACTGCTCACATTAATCATTTGATTGAGCATGACGCTAATTAGGATTTGTCAATACTATTAATCTGCTCATCCAGCTCTCATGTGGATCTGAATATCTCAGTGATTATGTACAGTAGGCCGGCGTTGGATAGAACATTATACCTGTTTCGAAGCCCAGAAAAAAAATACACAATGAAAACTGCCTAATGGCAAGTCTTAATTAAGTGGGTTTTTGGATTTGTTTACATGATAACAACGATTACAGCCAGGACTCCTATTACTGGGCATAGAAGACAAATAAAGACATACTAAGAACAACATTAAAATAAAGATTATATCAGCTGGTGGAATATCTGGAATCTTGAGAAAATCTGCCTGCCCTGTATGTTGGTGTGTTTTAGCTGTGTATCATTGAGAACGGACTTAGGAGAGTTCATGTGTTGATTCTTAGAGAAGATATTAGATGGACTATAACATTTATTTCGATTTAGTTCATTTGTTTAGTGTCAATTCACAACACGTAATCTCAAGGAACTTTACAAAGTCAACTCTATTAAATCATGCTGACTGATTGGTTAAAAGGTTTTCTAAGGAAACCCAGCAGATTGAATCGAATCATTGACCAGAAGCCTTCATTCCTCCTGAATGAGCATGCCGCGACAGTGGACAGTCACTTGCATTGTGTCGTTGACTTTGCATCAATCCCTCATACCGAGTAGAGACAGTGGAGAGAAAAATTCCCCTTTAAGAGGAAGAAACCTCCAGAAGAACCAGACTGTGAACAGCCAGCTGGCAGGTTTAATGTTTTATAATACATAGCTGTGCAGGTTTTGGAGTTTGAAAGAATTAAAACATGCAGGTGCATGAATAACGACTTTGCAATTTGTTCAGTTGCTATCTTTTCCAAAGGCAATTCAGCAACCCAACACCATGATGCTGCCACCTGTACTATTCCCTGCAGTGATGATGTGTTCAGAGTTATGTGGAGTATTATTAATCAAGAGTTAGCACACAGTTTCGGGTACTACAGCTAGAAACCACAGATCAAAGCCGAAATCTTGGTGTCATGATGGACTCACACTTGAACCTTCAGAGACACATGAAGAGAATTACAAAGTTGGCTTTCTATCACCTGAAGAACATATCCAGGATTAAAGTACAAATGTCTCAGAAGGATCTGGAAAAAAATTATTCATGTGTTTATCTTTAGTCAAATTAATTCAAATTAATTCATGCAACAGTGTTTTCACAGGCTGGCCTAAAAAGTGGATCAGACAGCTGCAGCTGATCCAGAACGCTGCTGCCCACGTCCTCACTAAGACTAAGAAAGTAGAGCACATCACCCCAGTTCTAAAGTCCTTACACTGGCTCCCTGTATCTCAGAGAATAGACTTTAAAATACTTCTGTTAGTCTATAAATCCCTGAATGGCTTAGCACCTAAATGCATCACAGACTTGTTATCAGTGTATCAACCCTCCAGACCACTCAGGTCTTCTGTCTCAAGCCTACTCTGCATACCTAGAACCGAACATGGAGAAGCAACATTTAGTTCCTATGCTCCACTTATCTGGAACAAACTTCCAAAAGAAATGATGAAACCCCGAGTTCCTTTAAATCAAATTTGTTTAGAGTTGTCCTTAGATGTTAATGTTGAAGTTTGTAGTCCAATTTGTTTTATACTATATCTGACCTGGGGTCTTTCTGCATGGAGTTTGCATGTTCTCCCTGTGTATGCGTGGGTTCTCTCTGGGTACTATGGCTTCCTCCCACAGTCCAAAAACAAGACTGTTAGGTTAATTGGTCTCTCTAAATTGTCCTTAGGTGTGAGTGTGTTCGTGAATGGTTGTTTGTCCTGTTTGTCTCTGTGTTGCCCTGCGACAGACTGGCGACCTGTCCAGGGTGTACCCCGCCTCTCGCCCAGTGAACGCTGGAGATAGACACCAGCAACCCCCACGACCCCATGAGGGATTAAGCGGGTCAGAAAATGGATAGATGTATCTGACTTGTTGCTACTATTCCAATGCAAAGTGCTTTCCTCTGTAATGATTTACTTCTGTCTCTATAATGCTTTTCATTCCTTTGTTTTTTTGTTGTTGTTTTGATCATATACAACACTTTGAATCATCTTGTTACTGAAAAGGGTTTTATAAATAAACTTGCAATACGAGTGAATTATGCATTTGACAATTTTGTTTTGAGTTTTTATATATATATATATATATATATATATATATATATATATATATATATATATATATATATATATATATATATATATATATTATATATATATAATATATATATATGAGATATAGAGATATATATAAACTCACAAACACAATTGTCATAATATATATATTGTATATATAAATTGTCAATAGTATTCTGTATATATATATATCTCTATTCATATATATATCTATATATATATATATAATATATATATAATATTATATATATATATATATATATATATAGATAGATATATATATCGATAGATATAGATATATATATCGATAGATATAGATATATATATCGATAGATATAGATATACTGTATATGCTGCATCATATTGGAGTCCACATTCATTCCCCTGTTTTATATATTTGATAAAATTCTATTAAAAGTGGACTGTAACTATGATAGCAACAACAGTGAATGAGATACAATATCAGGTCATTGCAAGTATAAGATTATTTGAAGTTTAGATATCAAGACATTGAAAAAAAACTGCTGATAATTCTTCAGCTTATCATGAATCAAAATTGTGCAAAGATGCACAACTCATGTTTGTCTTTGTTCTTCTTAAAATGAGGATATGTGACCATGGTTGAGTGAAATATAGGTCTTTGAAGGATGTGAACCAAAAAGCTATTAGCAAATACAAGTCCCTGAAAAAAGTTGTTGCAAAACAGGGTCCAGAACAGCAAACGTGATAGCCTGCCTGGAGATAGTAAAAAAAAAAAAAGGCCAAAAAATATCCTCATTAGTGGTGGGAAGTTCAGCATTGTTTCCTTTTGAGTTTGAAATGCACTTCACTTCACAGACATGCAGATATCTGGGGAGTGGGCCGAGGTGTGACAGAGCCAGACATTAAACAGAAGCTAGGCCAGGTTACAGGGGGCAAGCGTGGGAGACAGGAGAGAGCCTCTGGGATAGCGCCCTGTGTAGGCACCACATTTAACCTGCCCCCTCCCCCTCATCGCCATTCCTATCTGCTAACCCACGCACTCTCCTCCATCCCCACTCCCCCTCTCTCTGCTCCTCTTTTTTTTTTCCTCTATTGTATTCATCACCCTCTGCCCACACTGCAAACTCCACACCGAGACGGGGGAATGAGAGCTCAGCTTGTGTTTTGCTAAAAAGTGACATACAAGAATGTGCTGCAGCACCAGCCCCCACCACCACCAATCACAAGCATTTCCATTCCACACAGAGGACAATTTGAAGTGGTCTGCACTCTTCTAAACAACATCAGCAGACATATACAGAGACGGCCAGCGAGCGCAGACAGGGAGGTAATCAGTTCCAGGCTGGATTTTGGGAAATGAACACATTCAGAGGTGCGAGGAGGCAGGTCTGTTAGAGCCAACAGTATGATAAAACTCTTCACAAAAGCACTTTGCAATGTGGGAGTAGCAGAACAGCCAGGAACATTTCCACGTGAACCTCTGGATCCAGAACAAGAACAATTTACGAAGACTGCTTTTTGAAAAATATTGATCAAGTACGTAGTTGGTTTTTATTTAATTTTACATCCCATTAATCTAGTATTATCTGAAAGACCAACACCAGTGCAAAGTTATGAAGAGGAAAGAAAGGTATACATTTTTTTAATCTTTTTCCCAAATAAAGATTAGCGGTATTTCTCTACCATGTTTGCAAATAAAATTATGTTCCTTGCAAAATAGCTTGAGCTCAGTTTTGGAACACAGTGAAGCTATATTTGTAAATCTTTGCACAGATGGTAAATACATTCTAACACATGAATGTCCTTCAAGCTAAACATCTGCCTGTTTGTTTATGGTTATGGTCCTGGTAGAAGGCAAACATCTACCCCAGTCTCAAGTCCTTTGCCGCCTACAAATACAATATACAGGTTTCATTCCTGTATCTTATTGTCTTGAGCTCCATTAATATGAATGGCTTTACTACTGCTGTTGAAAAAAGAAAAAGATTCCACACAGCACGACCGCCATTTTTTTTATTTGGGGATGTTTTTTGCAGGGTGATGTTAGTGCTAGACAAAGCATTTTGCACGTAGGCCAATAAATGCAATTTTATAGGTTAGTTTTATTTCAGCAGAGCATCTTGTCACACGTGTGCTATGTTCCTTGCATGGCTTGTGAGTACAGAAAGGACTTCTCTTGTCTTTACTTTCAACAATTCAATGGAATGAGTTGAACTCAATAAGAAAAAAGACCAAATTAATGCTAATAGTTGTCCTGATTCCAGATTGTCCCACCGTCACTTCTGGATCAGCTTCTCCAGAATTACCGTGGAGTGCTCGGCTGTTTCTTTTTATAACCTAACCCAGCTTTTAACTTCTCTGAAACTTCATCTGTGATCGATCTGCTGGACTTCACAATATTGTTTTTTTCACTAAACTTACAAACATCTGATGACTTCACAGAACAGCTGGATGACTTTGGCAATATAAGACATAGGGGGACTTAATTTACTAATAGCTTTATTTATAATGACAATTAACGGTGCTGTTATCAGAGCTAAATATGACGAAATCCAATGCACGTCACTCTCCAGTTCTTATTTAAGAAATGTTTGAAAACCATGTATATTTTTTCATCCAGTTCACAAGAATGTGTTATTCTGTGATCAAGAACATCTAGCCCTTCCATTTACAAGGTTTAGTATGATAAATCCACATGGAATCATTTTATCTGTTGGGAAACAAATTGTCATCTTTTAATTCCTTATAACTCACTGACAGTGACAACATCTGTATGCACAAGTATTGACACTAAAGTGTAAAATATTCTTATAGGTATGTGGTAGTAGCAGGTGGTCCTGGACAACAGGGAACATGTTCTGGTGAGAAAAAAGATAAATAAAACAATCTGTAATTTTAAATAATATGAGTATCGAATATCCCTGATTGTTAGAGAAAAGAAATTAAGTTACTTAGATTAAAAAACAAACATAAAAGTTCATACTTTTTTAACATTAACTAATGTTTAAAGATTGTGGTAAATTATTAATTTACTTATAAGAAAGCATTAGAAATTCCTCTCTCTTTGCAAAGCTTTTACACTCTAAAAGGTTTAATTTCGGTGCGTCATTTTCCCTTTTTAACACTGGACACCAGCTTTAAGCCGCTCTAATGTGAAGGTCATGCAGAAAATGCTTGCGCCGAAAGTTAAAGGCCTGTGGTTGATGTGGTCAGCAGTTACTCCACCTCCTCCAAACAAAACACAAAGGGCAGCGAGAGTTCTTTACCAGAGGGGACAGTACCTCTTTTCTCTCTCAGCTCGGGTGTTTGTACAACGCAACTGTCAACCTCAAGAGCTTTGTTCAGGTCTGCGCTCCCCCCTCCGCTCATGTTGTGTCTCTTTATCGTTTCTGCTTTGGACTTTCAGTATGTTCTAGTGCACACACCGGTCACTGATTAATGAGGTCTTTGCTCTGTCTGTGAAATCTGTTTTGAATGTTATCATATCTGTAGAAAAGATAAAAAAAAAAAAAGAAAAAAAGAAAAAAAGAAAAAGCCAGCACGGGAGAAAAGGTCAAAAACAACAGGAAATGGCCCTGAGACGCAGGTATATCAGTTAGATGAAACACTACCGGGCCAAATTTAGCACAAAGTTCAGGAAATCACCTGAAGAGTAAATGTTTATCTTTTCTAATCTCTGACTGGCATCGTCGTCGTGTATAATTACGCGCTGAATTCTTAGCAGTACGTCAAACCTGCTGCCCGCGCCCTCTGCCTCTACAGGCAGACGCTCTACTGTGGTGTCTGATGGCCAGGGGCAGTTCCGGCTTTCTGCAGGTTGATTTAAATGCGGTTAAGCGTGCGTCTGTGTGAACACTTTAACCAGCCTCAGAGCAGTTTGTAGATTTCCTCATACAAAAAGAAAAGAACGACAGACATGTGAGTGATGGTTTTTGAAGGCGTATTTACTTAACCATGTGTTTATCTATATGATTCACTCGTTTAGAGAAGTACAGCACGGGTGCTGCATCTCATTTTGATCCCTTTCGGGGCCTTAAGCCAAACCTGCAGCAGGTCCGGCAACTAAACTGGGAGAGTTAGAAGTGTTTCCCCGAAAGTGAACATTAACCGACACAGCGAGGAAGTGCTGGCAATCTTCCTGCTCACAGGTACATTAACCTTTTCTTCTAAAGTCAGGTGACAGCAGATTGGCTTTCTCCTTCTCCCGTCACAATCGGCGTTCACGAAATTGAATTCACTTTAAATTGAAAGGATGGCACGCAAAGCCGCAGAGCTACGCCACAAGAGATACTATATGCGACTGATGTCACATGGAGAGTCTAGCACAAAACCTCCCATGACACACTTTTCTAAAAACACAGCCAAAACCGCACAGAAAGTCACCCACGTCAAAGTCCACAACACAGAGAGTAGAAAAGCAGGCCCTGACCCATCTGTCACTACTTTTGAGGAGAGAAAAAAACGACAGAGTGGAAACATAAACAGCAAAATCAAGCAGAAGGACAAGGGGATGAGAAACCTACTGGAAGAGGGAATATAACTTGCTTTGTTATGACACAAAACAAGAGGCGGGTGAAGGGAAAACATACAAAACGTAGGAATGAGAGACAGGAAAATGTTCAAATGAAAGGCAAACAAAGCCTTACAGCTAGAATAACATCCCACTGCGGTTCCTTGACCGTATGTTCCCTTTATTGGTGAGAGTTTGCCATATCGGTTTATGTTAGCACCCCGAGCCGTGTAGGTGGTGAACGAAATGTTGTCCGATCTTTCTACCAAATATAATGGACCGGAATGATTATGGTGGCCCTGTGTGAAAAGGTTGAAATGTTTGGCCTTGTTCTGATCCGGTCCAACAACATTCACCAAATGAACACAAGCATGACAAAAGATGACACTGACTACACCATAGAGCTGCATTTTAATAAAGTCATAAATAATTTATAGTGAGGGCTCATGCGGCGGGTTGTAATTATTTGTTCATCTTCTTCCTTTTCTGCAGGACTGTCAGAGAGCTTGCTTTTTCCCCGGCTGCTTTCGACACAAAAATAAAAAAGTACATACCTTATAATGTTTGGAGGAACTCTTCAGAGCTACCATAATTCCTGTAAGGGCCTAATCTGCAGTGAATGATCTGTTTATCTGCTGTTGCATGAATAGAACAGCCAAAGTATGTGGGAGAAGTCTATTAATCTTTATCATATAACAATGATGTTTCTTAAAATGGAAAAATTAACATAGGAGCATAGACATACCTCCCCTTACATTCTTTTAAATGAAAATAAGCCATTTTGAACACAAAAGAAACTTTTGGAGACATGCCTCTCAAAATCAGAAACACTGCTACCATACATGGATGACGGACTCGGATCGTTGGGAAAGTGATGATACATAGCGTATTTAAACTAAACCAGTAGCAAAGTGAAGGCTCAAAAAGTAAATTATGCCCCCTCTTTAAGTATGTTTCCAAAAACAAGTACATTTTAGGTTCTTTTGAATTACTGCAGAGTATTGTTTATTAATCGTCACAGCCATTTCATTAAATAGCATAAATTTACCTGATCGGTGTTGACATTCATGACTAACAGCTGCGCCTCACACTGAGTTTTAATGAAAAAGACTGTTTTTTCATGTTGTTGCAATACCAGTGGGACCAAACCTTCGCCTTTGGCCATCCAAATCTGCCCAGCAACAATTAATTCTGAAATGTATGCTATTGCACACCGGCTGTGTCATTTACCATGCATTGCATTTTCTCTGGATTGATTGGAACAAAATCAATGTTGTTCTGGGACTGACTGCCAGCATTTATAGAGTTGTCAGCGAAGCCCTTTAATGCCTGGGGGGAGTGGCACGGTTTACAATGAATGTGTGGAAGATTTGTTTAAGGCTGCAGGCCCGTGGCTGTTGACACAGCTGCCAGGGGAGTGGAGATGACATGATGGAGACAGAAAACTTTACTTTGCAGTGTCTGGTCCGTGACTTGGAGATGGCGAACCGTGAGGGGAAGCAGACAGTTGTCAAAGTTTGAAACTGGGAAACGCATTTGACTCTCAAAACATAATCTTGGTTCCTGAAAATACTTTGACCACGGTTTATGTGCTGAGCAGATAAAAGGTTTCCATGTGTGTCAGACATATGACTGTGTGGGTGTGTAGAGCTACGCTAAAGAACTGTTCTTGTCATTATCAGTAGTTATACGTCAGGGTGACACATTAATCCTTCGTTAGGTGATCGTGTTTTTTTGTTTGTGCAACTGAATGCTTTTGCCAGCAAGTTGTTTGTCCTCCTTAAGTTTGCAGGCTTCTTTTCAAGAGGGAAGAAGGTTAGCATTACTCAACCCATAGTGCCTTAACCCTGCAGCCAATAACCTTTGTCCCTTTGCTTGTTGTCTCCCACAACAAAACTCTTTCCAGAAGCTATAGCGCTGTCTCTGAAAGCTTTTGAAAATATTTTCATGTGACAATGACTCACATGACCACTGGAGATTTGACCGCCAGAACACCAAATGATGATTGGGTATAAGGAAATGGATGGATGGAATGACCCAAATGGTCTAAGCGGACTTGCGACCACTATTTTTATGGGAAACACATTCAGTCGTTCTTTAACGCTGAGCCTCACAAACAAAGTACTCCTTGTTGTGACTGAAAGGCTTAGAGGAAAGAGGGGGCATTGTGCCTTTTTCTCAGATGATGTAACTGCTCTTTATCGTGTTGTTAAATCCCCCCCCCCCCCCGCCCCATACACACACACACACACACACACACACACACACATACACACACACTCACCACAAGCTCACAAATAAACACTGAATAAAAGAGAATGCAGTCACAAAATTCAGACATTTGTTACGTCAAGTACCAGGGGGCAGAAACTCCTGCAGTGGAAAGACCAGTCAGACCCAACACACTTGCGTAACAGCACTCCCAGACAACAACGACTATCTTCAGCCACAGCGTGCAGGCCTGTGTTCGGCAACCGAGGCCAAATAACCATATTTATCGCAGGCTGAAAACATACATAGGTCAAAGCATTTGTGAGCAATAAATGTGCAATAATACATAGCATGCTAATACTCTGTTATTTCTGTAATTGCAATGTCATTAAAAGAGACAGGAGAGAACCGTTGAAGCCAGAAATTGCCTTGTTGCTCTCTGGGTAACAAGCCCTAAAGAGTAAACAGTGACTATAAGAGGCTCACAGAGTTAGTCATTAAACAGACAAAAGAGCTGAAGAATCCTTAAATGTCCCATTGTTTTCCTGACAGAAAATGATGAAAACGTCTGTTAGACTCGCATAAGAAATTATGCATCAGCAAAACTTTGATAATGTCCATCTAAGCTTTCTGCTCTCATTTACTGAATCCAAACAAAACCAATTTTAAGAGGATTTATTCACTAATTAATTGGTTGTTTTACTTTGAATGTTATGTGCATGAATAGAGTTCCTTTTACCATGTTAGTTTACACAATGTTTAAGTGCTTAACTATTTTGTCTCTGATGAGAATGTCTATGCTTTTAAAGATTGACTTTAAATCCAATTCATTACATTACAATCAGTAAATACATTACTGTCTTGATAACTGTGTAGATATCTAAGGCCATCAGCTTGGATAACTCAAAATAGTTGTTGAAACCGTGAGTTAAGCCAACAGTTCAAAGTGATTTTAAAATAATCTCAAAATAAAAAAATGTATTTGTGCTTGGTACAAATGGTAAATTCTGAATATTTATAGTGCTGTAAGTGACTCTATTGCTTGAGATGGTTTCCTACACAGAATTCTGCAGAGGTTGTTCTGAGTGGCACTCATAATACTTCATACATAAAAAAAACTGTTGCAAGTGGAGCACATTAAGTGTGATGAGATGGAAAAGCTGCCGGATACATAATTTGATGTAAAAACAATTCATAAAACACAAATCTGCAAGGTAACATTTACCCCATTCTGGATTGCAAAACATACAGGAACAATATTGGTAACTAGCTAAAGACTAACATTATTGTGACAATGTTAAAGGGACAGTGTGGCATTAATTTGGCTTTTAATTGGCAAAAACCAACTATTGCTTTTATAAATACATATTCTGGCAAAGTCTAATAACCTCATATAAAAAATGTAAGAGTTCTCCGTCCGTCCGTCCGTCCGTCCGTCCGTCTGTCCGTCCGTTGTCTTCCGCTTATCCGGGGTCGGGTCGCGGGGGTAGCAGCTTCAGTAGGGAGGCCCAGACGTCCCTCTCCCCAGCCACTTGGGCCAGCTCCTCAGGAGGAATCCCAAGGCGTTCCCAGGCCAGCCGGGAGACATAGTCCCTCCAGCGTGTCCTGGGTCTTCCCCTGGGTCTCCTCCCGGTGGGACGTGCCCGGAACACCTCTCCAGGGAGGCGTCCAGGAGGCATCCTGACCAGATGCCCGAGCCACCTCAACTGGCTCCTCTCGACGTGGAGGAGCAGCGGCTCTACTCTGAGTCCTCCCCGGATGACTGAGCTCCTCACCCTATCTCTAAGGGAGAGCCCAGACACACTACGGAGAAAACTCATTTCAGCCGCTTGTATCCGGGATCTCGTTCTTTCGGTCACGACCCAAAGCTCGTGACCATAGATGAGGGTAGGAACGTAGATCGACCGGTAAATCGAGAGCTTCGCCTTTTGGCTCAGCTCTCTCTTCACCACAACAGATCGGTACAGCGCCCGCTTCACAGCAGACGCTGCACCAATCCGCCTGTCGATCTCCCGCTCCATCTTCCCCTCATTCGTGAACAAGACCCCAAGATACTTGAACTCCTCCACTAGGGGCAGGACATCCTCCCCAACCCGGAGAAGGCACTCTACCCTTTTCCGGTTCAAGACCATGGTCTCGGATTTGGAGGCACTGATTTTCATCCCGGCCGCTTCGCACTCGGCTGCGAACCGCTCCAGTGAGAGCTGTAGATCACACCCTGATGAAGCCAATAGGACCACGTCATCCGCGAATAGCAGAGACGCAATCCTAAGGCCACCAAAGCGGATCCCCTCAACACCTTGGCTGCGCCTAGAAATTCTGTCCATAAAAGTTATGAACAGAATCGGTGACAAAGGGCAGCCTTGGCGGAGTCCAACTCTCACCGGAAACGAGTCCGACTTACTGCCGGCAGAGTTCTCATAACTTAGAATTAGTAGTTTATAAATATTTGTTGTGACAGCTTGCATCTAAAGTGTCAATGTTAATACATTGCTTTATTAACTGGTGTTTGATGGGATTCCCTGCAACCTCCATTAAGGCTTCGGCTTTTAGTTTAGTTTATGTAGATGTCTGCAATAAACCCAACACTTTCTGGACTGAAAGGTATTAGTGGCCAGCCCCTCCAACTCCCAGGTCTAAAACTTACCAATCACAGCACGGTAGGGGGAAGCTTACGATGCGTCACTCTTTACCCATATCTTTTGAAAACTTAACAAATGGCTACTCTAAGAGCTAAAACAAAGTGTGTTGCTTGAGTCACATCTGCAGTTAACTGATTGGTTCTAACCTGTGTCCCCTGAACTTGTTAGCCCCGCCTTTGTAACCTGGCTCTACCGGCAGCTTTCCAGACTGATATGCCATGTATACCCCGCAAATCAGTCAGGTTGGCCAGGCTACTACACGCCAGCCCTAATTCTTTAAAGATTAACATCTCTACCGTCTGGCATCACTTTCCAAGCACACCACATTCCTTGTATCCCTACTCTGTCAACTCAGCCAGTCGTATGCCTCCTTAGCTGTTGGCTATGCAGCTTCTCTTTAATGGCAGAAAACAAGGCATCAACTTTTTACATGTATGATGTAATTTTACTTCACCTACTCCTACATTTTTATCCATCCAGTCATACCTACACACACACACACACATATATATATATATATATATATATATATATATATATATATATATATATATATATATATATATATATATATATATATATATATATATATATATATATATATATATATATATACACATATATACATATATATATATATATACAGGACTGTCTCAGAAAATTAGAATATTGTGATAAAGTTCTTTATTTTCTGTAATGCAATTAAAAAACATGAAATGTCATACATTCTGGATTCATTACAAATCAACTGAAATATCGCAAGCCTTTTATTGTTTTAATATCACTGATTATGGCTTACAGCTTAAGAAACCCAAATATCCTATCTCAAAATATTAGAATATCATGAAAAAGTATACTAGTGGGCTATTCAACTAATCACTTGAATCGTCTAATTAACTCGAAACACTGCAGGGTTTTCTGAGCCTTGAAAAACACTCAGCTTGGTTCAGTAAACTAAATCACAAGTATGGTAGTGGTTAAGAGACGACATAAGATTCTCACAGTAACTGGTGTACTGACCATGGCATTACTGTCCTTGATTGGCCTGCCAATTCCCCTGACCTGAACCCCATAGAGAATTTGTGGGGTATTGTGAAGAAGAAGCTGAAAGACACCAGACCCAACAATGCAAATGAGCTAAAGGCCGCTATTGAAGCATCCTGGGCATCCATAACACCTCAGCAATGCCACAGGCTGATTGCCTCCATGCCACGCCGCATTGATGCAGTAATCTGTGCAAAAGGATTCCCAACCAAGTACTGAGTGCATTATTGGACATTTTTAAATGTTTGATTTTGTTTTGCTGTTATAATTTTTTTTTTTACTTGGTCTGAGGAAATATTCTAATATTTTGAGATAGGATTTTGAGTTTTCTTCAGCTGTACGCCATAATCAGCGATATTAAAACAATTCAGGGACAAAGTTGTTCACTTGTTGAGTACAAGTCAGGGTGGAATTACAAAAACATATCTAAATATCTGATGTTGCTCTGTAACACCATCAAATCCATCATCTTTAAATAGGAAGCACAACAAACCTGCCAAGAGAGGGCAGCCCACCAGATCTCACAGACTGAGCAAGGGGGGCATTGATCAGTAAGGCAGATCTGTCCATAGGATCATAAAACACCATAAACTCCATAGAGCTGGGCTTTATGGAAGAGAGGTCAGAAAAAAGCCATTGCATAGTGTTCAAAATGATAAGGTATGTTTTGAGTTTGCCAAAAGGCACGTGGGTGACTATTATGCAAATAATAGTGTGCAAACATAACAGTAAGGGTGCTGTGGCAACTTTTTGTGTGAAATACCACAAAACCTAGATAATTACAGGTCTTAATATCTGCAGATGACAGACATCCGCTATGGCATCATTAACCCTGCAGGTACTCCACGCTCTATGGTCCTGATTATCACCCCAGTGTAACAACACAGTAGCCCGCGGTTCGTTTTCATACACCGTTTTACCAGCACAAATGTATGAAAACAGCTCTGGTGAAATGAGACCAGAAGTATTGCTCTCAGTCGAATTAGCGCCTGGAACATAATGCAATTATTTAGCACTTCAGTGGGTCATATAGGTGTGGAGTGAGGGGAGCGATGGGGTGGTATGCTTGAGCTGACATGCTTTCATGCAGGAAATTTATTCAATTGTCAATATCGTTTAGATCTGTGCTGGTGAGCACTGGAGGCTGCATGGACGGGCGCTGACAGTCTGCAGCTCAATCATAATGGCATTGTCTGTTGTCTCCATTTCTCTGATGTCAGTGCCATTTCTGTATGGAGTCTGTACGCATGTTACTGTATGTGAAGGGATTATTGTGGAGTGGATGAGAAAGAGGAAAATAGGTCCTTCAGAGTTAAGAAATCACAACTCGTCTCATCTACTGGTTTCTACTTGGTACTCTTGAAGCAGTTCTCATTATGTCATGACAAAGAATTGATGGAAATCAGTCCAACGCCCATCATCTTGCAATTTCATCTGTACATGGTCAGGGACACTCCTATCATACCACCCTAGATAACACCCCTGCACATCTTTTTTTCATTCCTGCAGTGAACTCGGTTTGAACCCACCCCTTTGCGGAAACAAAGATAAAACATCAAAGAGGGGGGACAAAGAAAAGATGAGGAAAATTTTCATTCAAAGTGGTCAGTGGCTAGGTCAGCATGAGCCCTCGTCTTCCTCTTTGTAACTTCAAGGCTGCACAAGATGAGCAGTGTGAGAGAAGCATCCGGAGAAGATTGAACCTGAGTGTAATTTCAATCTCTTCCAAATGCTGTTGGAGCTCGGCATCTGAAGCATCAGAATCGGAGATTAAAAGTCGGTGTACTGACAGCGAGTGGAGGAGTCGACAAGCCAACTCTCTGCAGGAGAACTGGCTCTGTGTATCATTTGCATGTTCGAGCTTGAAGCGTTAAAATCCACAAAAAGGTATTTGCATTCTCTTTACACTCATTTGCAAAGGCAATTCAGGAATGACAAGAGGGACTGCTGCTGAATAGGATCCGTCTCATCCTCTGTCATAGAAGTCTTTTTCAAGGCTGCCTCTGTATAAGACGGACTGGTTCACATGTTGAGCCTAGTGTCAGTTTATCACTGATTGTGCATCCCACCAATACAAGGGTGCATGTCAGGGAGTTATGTAATGCACTGATGAATGTGTCAGTGAGTGCAGTGGTTTACTCCCTCAGGTTATGTGGGAGTCCTGACAATTATGTCTGTCTCACTTGGTCTGCAAGGAGCAAGGAAAGGAAGAAACTCTGGCAAAAAAATGAAAATGTGGAGAGGGAAAAAAAAGGCAAATGGAACGAAGGGCAAGATACAGACGAAAGAGCTAGCTCACGGGATCCCGGACAAACAAACGGGACAATCCATGTTAAATTACTGTCAAAGTGCAGCAATAAATTACAGTACAGACGTAATATTAAACTGATTTGCAACATCAAACACAAATGGATGAAGATAGTTTATGAAGTAATACAGATAGTGATACTGAACATGTGATAATTCCCACCCCCACCCTTTTTTAAATTCCGTACATTTTGTCATTTTGCGCTTTTGGTCATTTCATACATAAGTGTTTTGGGTACAAAGAGCAATCTGTCGCAGGGCATTTTAAACCAATCACGCATCAATTTTCACCTGGACCATTTCAGAATGAGGACATGGTCTGTCCCACCCATGAATTAAATAAAAACAGTCTAGGGACAAAGTAATAACACATGCAGGTCTGTAAATTAGATTTGTCCAGAGACATAATGTACATAAACTTGAAGGAAAATGCATTCCAAAATATTATCCTAAATGTCAAATAGATCTGAAGCACACCCTGACAGGTATTTTTTCTCTCTCTTCTCAACTTTTTATTAGAAGCATGCCTGTCAAATAAGACTATCAAAGTAAGTTTTGAAATCCCTTTTTGTATGATTTTGCAGACGTGTCCTTTATAGTTGCAAAAAATTAAGTTTATTGTTCGGGTTTTAAACATTTTGAATTATGGTTAAAAATCCATTGATGTAATTTCCCACAACATGCGAGCAACTCTATTACAGTAGCCTAATTAGCAGAGCAGATAAAGAGTTGAAACAATACGTTACATGACCCACAAGGAAATTACATTATCGTATGTGGTACACCCAAGGCTGGTCCCTTATTCTATTTTTCATGCTTTTCAACCTTTGTTTAGATTGAACGCATCACTCTAAACAAAGCAACCCCGCTTCAGTGCTGTCCTTGGTATTAACCATAATACTAAATTCTGCAGCTAGCAACTATTCATCAAAAAACCTATAACATCAATTTTCAACACTCTTACTGTAATGATAACATTTCTTCTATGATCTGTAATCATAAGTATCGTATCCATTCAACCCTTGGAGCAGCCCTGTTATTTTAAATAGTTTAACCCTGTTACCAGATTTCCTTTTCTTAATATAATTCTAGATGATTCCCTAAACTCATGTGAGTTTAACTTGTCCTGTTAATTGTTTGACTGACTAAATCCATGGTGGGTTCTGAAAAAATAATCTAATAAAAAGGGTTCATGCTAAAGGATTTTCAAGCATAAACTGTCCTTCAATTCTGGAATGAGACAATCACCTTAGGAAAATGTTTGTACCCGCAACCAAGATTTCAGGAAATTTGAAGAAATCTTCTTTAAAATATTGGTTTTCTATTATAAGAAATGAGGTTACATGTTCATAATGTGTTGATGTTTACCATTAGACAAGTGGATCAGAACCACTATCAGTTTGGCAAATATCTTTTTCTCATTGAACATATTAATTTTCCATAAAAAAAAAAAAAGAAAATCAGCCCTAGTCCCTGCTTACTGCTAACAGTTAAAAAACAAAACTCAGGTAGTTCTGGTCCTTTAACACAGTGGAAAATGTCCCACTAATCCAAAGACCCACTGTCCTCTGTACAAGGTATCCTGAAACAACAACGGGTACAGCATGCATGAAATCGATGTGTCAGAGTTTAATCAACTAGATCCTCTATCTGGTGAATCATTCCTTTGTTGTAGCCAAAGCCGTCCCGTTATAAGACTGCCCACATGGTGGTGATGACACCCATTTGGGAAATTCTTTGATTTGTCATGTTTGTGTAACACCTAACCTAATACAATGGCAGATAGATGTCAACGGTATGAGTGGCATTGCGGCTTTACTGTATTAAGCTTTATGGCACATTTTGAAAAGAAAAGGTTTCTCATTATTTCTTGTATACATTCTGTAACATCTGGTGGCCTGAGCTTCCATTGCACCTTTCTAGTCATAACAACCACTCAAAGCGTCTTACATTAGAGCCACTTTTGCCATATAGACCTAATAGCACTCAAAAAGTGACACGCATTTATACAGTGATAGGCAGATCTGCAGGCCACTGGGGATGCATATCGACGTGTGGCAGGAGCGCTTTTACCATACCTACAGAGCCTCAGTCACACAAAGCTGACATGTACAGGCCAACAGATATTTGAGACTTTTTTTGTTTATTAGTATCTGGTGTCCAGGTAGTGTGTCAATAAAGAGTAACTGTTAATAATTTAGTTAATCATAAATTGCAGATGTTAGACATTTAATAATATTTTCTAATAACTAGACTTCCTACAACAGTGTAGAGCTTTAAAGCTGCTCTCTACGAGGTGTTTCTCAACTGCCAAGTGATTATATGAGGGACCTTGCACTGCCTCTAGACTAGTTATACTAGTTATTCCTTTATGTCCTTTTTCATTGTGTAATGTTTTGACTTGCTTGTTATCTACCTACAAACTGTCTCAGCCCACAGACAGGAAGTCTGCAAGCCAAATACAACCAGATAAAAAGCCAAAATGTATTATTGGGAACACCCAAATTCCTATAACCCTTGCAGAGCACATCGAATAGTTTGTGTTCAAAAACCACTAGAGACGCAGGATAAGACCTGGTCAAGTGCATCCGTCAGTACAGCTGACAGCTCTCTTAAGTCTTGTTTGAAATTCAATTAATGGGGAACTTTTAAGCCCCGGTATTAGACATTATGCAGGAAGCTATCTGTCACCAAGGATACTTTGTGAATTTTTATGTTGCTGTAAAAAGAAAAAAAAGTAATATCGTAACATTATGTTGGTTCTGAGTCTCAGTTGGGATTGATCTGTCCATCGTCCAATCTGCATCTTCAACTCTCTCGCTCAACCACCTGAGTACAATGTGGGCACTAACTCTGAATGCTGCCGAGCTTGCGTCACTTAAAGGCTGAAAAAGCGACGTAAATGTCAGAGGAATTAGCTGCTTCGCAGGCGCCCACAGGGCCCGGAATGACAATAGGTGGGAGAGGAAAGAGGACAGTGGGTACAGTAACTGTAAAGCAACAGTAAGCCATATGAATCCACTCTGCTCGCATTTCACCTCCACTACTCACTCTCCGTCCTCTTGTTTTTTCTTTCTTCCTGTACTTCGTGTGTCTTGCCAACCGCCACCCCCAAAAAACTCCATCCTTCCCTTGCTTTCTCTCCATATCACTGTCTCGCCCACCTCGCCTCTGCCCGCGAGCAGTTTGGAGCAGATTATAGCCTTGCCACCCCCACTCACCCATATACACAAACATTCACTCTGGCTCTGAAGCACAGACTCACACACACACACACACACACACACACACACACACACACACACACACACACATACATCACACAGATATGAGTGCACGTAAACACACTTTCAGACTTTGTGTATCTCTGCCACCTACAGTGGCTCTAAATCATCCTTTCCCAGAGGCCCCCGAGCGCGAACTTGTTTAGAACATCCTGTCCAGTCCAAATGTGGTCAAACATGTGACAAAAATGCCCCGGCGAGCCAAAAAAACTAAAACAAACCCATTATCGAAGTCAAACACACACCTCCTCGGACAGTTAGGATTAAGGAAAGTGATATCAGGGTAAGCCACAAAACAACCAGTGATTAGACGTCCAGCAGAATCAAGCCGTTCTTATAATCGTAGGTTTATCACCGTTTTGTGGTGAAGTTAACCCTCAATTAGAACCCTGTGGCCTTTTGTGTAATTGTGGTTGGACATTATGTCAGAGAAGAAAAAACAATGAATTTTTTTACTTTTTTTAAAGGTAAAAGGGATCCAATCTGAAAACATGTTAAAACAATTCAGCTTTTTTTTTGTTCGTTTTCTACTTTGACCTCACATTAGACCCTTCAGACGAGACCCTTCAGTAAAGCCCGGCTAAAACATTTTCTCTCCACCTCTTCTCTTGCATGCATATCTTTTAAATGTTTCCCTTTTGTCTTCAGCCAAATGAACAAACACATTATTCCCAAGATGCGATCATTTTGTCTCCACCTAAGAGGGGGGCAGCCATGTAGAAGAGATGTGAGGACAACAACCTTGTTTGCAAGTGTTTTCACTTCCTTTATGTGCATGCATGCAACAGCTACTGTTTGTTCTGCCTGCCATTTAGAGCAATACATAGCCAGTGCAGGCTGCACACTATGTGGCTGATAGGGGGCTGCGTGGGCCTGACCTGCGATCTAACCACCCACCACTCGCGTACACAGAGAGCCCAGGAAACGGTCTCTGTTTTAGCCTGCGAGAAAGACTGTTCTCCTGTCCTTGTGCATTTGTGGGGTGAACACAAATTACCTTACCTTGTTCCCTTATGCTCCTTCCCCCCCCCCATATTTACGTCTATGTTCCTTTCCGTTAATATTGTTGTTTCCACATCCTCCTCAGGGGACAGTCGGGAATTCAGCTGTCCCTATGACAACCTCAGTGCTACTGTCAATCATCGCAGGTTGCCTTATCCTCTTTGGCATGCATTACACACATGCACCATCCTTCGCTTTGACAGGTATGCAGATGGTACATCAAGACAACTGTATAGCTCAAATCGGGAAAGGCACGGTACATTTCAGCCGCACTTACATTAACCCATTCACGCTGTGAACCTATAAGTGATGTTGTCAACTGCTTGCCACCTCTGATTTCATTTTGGTCGTAATTATTTTGAATGTTTTATGTGTGCATCGCTGAGTCTGAAATCAGACAGTATATAGATGGATCAATCTATCTAAATAAATTCAGGGGGATTTTTTAAAAAAATAACAGATAAACACTTTGGTGTTCGGAGCCGTTCTGCGTTAAATATAAAATACAGCGTGTTTGTGTGCTTTCTGTGTCTGTGCATTCCCCGAACCCCGGTGTTGGTCTGTTTGGTAATGAGTGCCCTGAGTGCTCCCTACTACACCTAACTGATCCAGTAATTGCTTTTCCTCCTCTGCATTTATCATCATCTGCCTGACCTGTCATGTTAGCCGAGTTGAGCTGAGGAGGACGGAGCAGGATGTAGGTCCTCGTGATGGTGGCGGCCGGGGGAGATAGATGGCGTGCCCGCCTTGATGTAGAGCAGGTATTGGTCCAATGCCTGGGGCTGAAAGAGGTGCAGCGGCGAGGCAGGAAAGACACAGGGATTGCATAGAAAGGGCAAAGAAAAAGCAGTTTCGTATAAGATGCAGTTGACGTCAGAGTGCATGTGTTGCCTCGCTAGAAAAAGCTGCAAGCTGTGAACCCGTTAAACACTCCAAAAGAAAACCCCAAAGAAAACAAAAAATAACAATGATAGCATGAATTTCAGAAATATTAGTTGTTTTCTGGTGCTATTTTTCCAACCCGGAAAGGAAGACACTGTGACACCGCCTCTCCCCGTGTGGGGGCTGCCCATTTCATGACGTCGCCCCAGACCCACTGTAGCATGGTATCGAAAAAGAGCAGTTTCTGCCACTGCGCAGATTAGGGCCTACGAGCCACTTCATCTCAATTTTGAGCAGAAATGATCACGCTCTGCCTCACATCATCACTGGTCGAAGAAGGTGGGCATGTTGTGAACTGGGCAGGGGCGGCACGGTCAAGGTAGATGCTTCCTGGAGGAGGCGGGTAATGACTGCTCTGTGTGGACCGGTCATGATCGCTCGTTTTCATGACAGGGCAGGGATGCTGCTCAGAGGGCAGGATTCACAAAGATTGATCAGACATGGCTGAAGCAAGCGAAATACCACTTTAGGCATGATTTTGATGAAGGAATAGCATGCTGCAAATAAAAGCCCAAAATGCTGGTTTTGCGAGATATAGGCCCTTTAAACATAAAGCTTGGATATGCCATGAAAGCTAAGCCAATAGATGCCTTGGCTTGAAGCTGGGTCCAGGCCAAACACATGGCTATCTAACTCAGCTAACAATGCTAACTGCATAAGTCTGTGAACTTGACAAAGAAACTGAAACATAATTTAAAGCAACCGCCTGAAAACTTCAAAACCTCTAGTGTATTACTGATTCTTGAAAACACATTTTGTTATTTCTTGATATTCATTAGTGGAAGCAAAATGGAAGTTCTCAGATTACCCTAAAATATTGCTAAAATACCGCTGGGTCCCAAACTTATGTATAACACACAAATTACATGTAATGTGTTAAAGAGTCTAAATGTTATTTAGTTGCAGATAAAAGATTATTATATCGCTCTAGAAATAGGCTCAGTCTTATATTTCTATTTTGCTTTCCATATATTCATACATAAAATGTCTTCCCTGAGAGCAAAGTGGAACCGAATTCAAATTGCTTGTTTGTGTGCGCAAACTTGGAGATTGAAGCTGATTCTGATAGCATGTGATTTTCAAGCTGAACAAGTGAATAATACCCTCAATTATTTGGCTGTCTCAATCAAACTATAAAAAAAAATGCATATAAACGATGTAAAATGTCCAAAACCACTGCAGTATTACATTAAACCAAAAAACATTTTTTGACCAAATGAAATATGACAATACCCTCTCTAAATATAATTCCATACATGATTTATGGAGCAGAAGTAAAGGGAAGGACATAAAACTAACACTAGACCAGTTTATAGGCAACAAAGGCACCTGTAAGAATTATGAAATTGTTCAAATGACCATGTCTATAATTTAATACAGGTCAGTGCTCTTCTTTTGATCTAATTGTTTACATCCCTGCTGGTAATTGCACATTATTTATGAAAAGAAATATGCGTTTTTTTTTTTCTTTTACACATTTCTACATGTAAATCTTGAACACTTTCAGATCACCCTACTCCATGGCATATTTCATTAAATCCAAGTATGCCATTTTTAATGATGTATGTTGTTTTTATTTTTATTCTGTTGTGGGGGTTTTTACATTACTTGCTTCTGGGACACTAAAGGATTATTCTATTATATTCTAATCTCCTTCCAAACTCTTTAGAAGTAAATATGTTTTACAAATTAAAAACCAAGATAAATATTGAAAAAATATGCATCATGTATTTACAACCATATTAAACAAATAAGAATCTGCATTCTAAGAGGCTTGTTTGTCAGATTAAAAGTACCTTTTGAAAATAACAAAAAACAACCAACCTATGAAACATACTTTTCACCAAGCCACCATTTCTGCATGAAAAAAATTGTTTTTTTATTGATCTGATGCAATATTCTAATGATAAATGCTGTGTTTTATAAGCTGGAGGTGGGGAAAAAAAATCACAATTGACATAAATAAAGGCTTTAAAACATCTTCCGTGTTAATATAATGTCTTTCCCTTAGTCAACTGAGTAAGTGAAATAAATTAGCTTTTCAATAACATTTCTAATTTATTGAATATGACTCTTGGTAAAAAAAAAAAAAAAAATCATTAATGATTGTTTACGTTCAAATTGTTTTTTAAACAGCAAAAAGGGAAGTGGTGAAAAAAACAAGGTGATGTTTGATTATTAATGTGTGTCAAACATGATTTGTATGAATTTAATGTATATTAAAGTAAGTGGTGGCCCAGTGGTTAGAGCAGGACACGTCCTGGGAAAGCTGCCGGTTCCCTGGTTTGAATCCCACAGACTGTCACTCTAGTTCCCTGTACTGGACCCTTTGCCGCAGTATGCTCCCCAGGCTCCGTGACAGCTCACTGCTCCCTCAGGGATGGGTTAAAGGCAGAGGACAAATTTTATTGGAATGTACAACGTTGCAATGACAAATACAGAATATTATTATTGGTAACATCACATCTCTGCTGCAGTATTTTTCTTCTCCCTTTCACGGTGGTTTTGATGTTGTGTGTCTTGTTTGATGTACATGCTATCATTTATGTTAAAATTATTAGTAAAACAGTGGCATTAATGTTACACTGCTGTCTGTCCTTTTTCGTATGATCGTGATTTGTGTAATTACCCTGGAACGTGGTTCCTGTGTGTTTCCATTTGCTCTACATACATGTATCATGTTATGTCAAATCGTATTTACATCTAATTTCCTCTCTTGAATTCAACACTGTGTATGTTCTAGGCTGCGATAGACTGGCGACCTGTCCAGGGTGTACCCCGCCTCTCGCCCATCAAAAGCTGGAGATAGGCACCAGCAACCCCCATGACCTCACAAGGGAAAGATGACTTAGAAAATAGATGGATGGATTGATGTGTTGTCTAGGGCGCTAGACGTATGTTTTATTTCAATTCAAGCCAGCTCCAATCATTGCTTCGAACTGAACTCTACAGTTCCAAGCAACATAGCCTGTACTGTGAAGCAGCATTTCCCAACCCTACAGTACTACAGTACTGCTCTACAGTACACGCTGTTGGCACACTGCCTCTCACGTTTTAGATGTCCCCCTGCTTTAGCACACCTGATTTCAATGGATGGCGGATTAACAGGCTTTCGCTGAATTACAGTCATCTGAATCAGGTGTGTTAAAGCCAGAGGTGGAGAATCCGGCTTCAGGAGAGTAAAAACCCTGCCTGGGTTTCCTTTATCCACGGGTGATTTTAGTCTGTGTTGATGCTGTGGAGTTGGAAGTGCAAATGTTTGGAAGTAATCCCTGGACCAACTTTTTACTTTCTGAATCTGGATTCCCTACCTCCGAAAGCAGGTAAACATGCAGGGCAGTGTGCATTGAGGAGTAGATTTGGGAAACACTGTTGTAGAGTACAGGCAACAGGATTTAGTGTCAGTCGTGTGCGTAGCTTAAACTAGGTACTTTTCAAATTGTCTTTGCATATTAATATCTGATAAATATTCAGATGACAAATACAATTAAATTGCAGAGATAACAAATGGTGATACAGTATTAATAGCATACACGCAGTATACACTCACAGGGGTGACTGGGGCTCAGTGGGTACAGTAGTCATCTTGCAACCGAAAGTTTGGGGGTTCATTTCCAGGTTTCCCCAGACATGTGTTGATGGGCATGGCACTTAGTCCCAAGATGCATATCTGTGTGTTCAGTGTGACTGGAAAAATAGTTCTGTATGAATTCAGTCCATTTACGGTGCTAAGGATTGGCCAAAACATTTAACCAAACAGCATCCGTTTTCAAGACCTGCCTTTGTGTGCGTGTTTGTGTCCATGAGAAAGTGGGAACATACTGCATGTGGGGGAGGGCGTGCCGCAGCCGCTGCTGCTACTGCTGCTGCTGCTGCTTGTGGGGATTTGATGCTGATGAGGTCTGTAATGGGAGAGAACAGGGAGCGTGAGGGGAATAGATTGGGACTTCATTGGCAAGCCCACTCTCCCTATGCAGTGCAGTAACGCGTGCCTATTTATTCCCTCCATTTCAATGTGTCTTTCCTGTGACCTTTCTCCAGCCAATGACAGTGAAATCACACTGCCACTAGAGAGCTACACATCAGCTATTGAACAACCCCCATACCCCAACAGGGTTTTTTTTTTATACATATATACCCCCTTATCGCTCCCCACAGACAATGAAGAGCTAAGAGGGGGTTATGAAATGAATTGTAACTATACCATCATGTAAATTATCTTGGCTTGGACTATGCAAATGTAGGAGTTGAGATAATGAGACGCAATTGAAAGCCAGGATAGGGGTGATTATGAAAAGACATCAGTAGGTATTACATTTTATCCATCTGAGGTGAACAAAATAGTTCTCAACACAACAAACATGATCATGTGGCAACATTATTTTAAAAGCATTTATGTGTCATGTCAGAAATGTAACTCACATGGAAGGTTTTTTTTTTGTTTTATTTTATTATATTAAATGAAAGATCACATAGACCTCAGTTGACCCCTTTTATTTATTTATTTATTTGTTTGAAATTAATATATTCATAGTGCTGTGAAAACACAGCCTCTTAAAGATTTCTTGTTTTTGCTTTTTGTTTCAGATGATCAAGATCAATATGATGCGAAGATAACTGAATGAAGTTTTTAAATAATTTTTTCATGTAACAATAAAAAGCCCAAAAAGCTATCAAAACCAACCTGACCCTGTGTGGAAAAATTATTTCCCTCCTTGTTAAATCATAAAGTACGTGTGATTTACCACATATGTTTAGAAAGTGTATTCTATTTTACATCTGGTGCTACTAAGTAGAATCTAGAAATCACTTAAATTGACATTTCAATCAACATAAAATAGACTAAAATATCTTTAAAAGCTACATTGTCCAGGGTTAGAAACTTGACCAGGGACGTCTGAATTCTCATGTTCTGGCTGTGCATGAATGGGTTCTCTCCAGGTACTCTGGGTTCCTAGCACAGTCCAAAAGCATGCCTATCAGGTTAAGTGGGGAGTTGCCCTGTGATAGACTGGCAACTTCTCCAGTGTGTACCCTGCTTCTTGCTCAATGGCTGCTGGAGAAAGGCACCGGCCTCCTGTGACCAGCAGGAATCAGCAGGTATAGACAATGGATGCATGGATGATCTGAAATAGTCAAGTGTGACAGAAAAGCGAAAATCAAAGAAATCTGTAAGCTTATAAATACTTTAAAAATTCTGCTTATCTGCTTTGCCTTCTGAGATAATTTTGTGTCAGTCGTAAAAGATTTGTTTGATGAAATATAAACTACACCAAATATTGTATCAAATGTCTAGCATTACCGTTTTGTTTTTTTAATGGACATTGTGACTGTTGCTGCAGCTGACATGGTATTATTGTTCTGTCTTTCACTTTATTGAGCATTTCCTCCCCTTACTCCCCCTGGTATATAGTTTGAATTTAAAAGTAAAATCACAAATGTCAGTAATTGTTTTCCAGGGATTGTTACTCTACGATCTTTGATTGATGTTGGTAATACAATTTAGATATGACAAGGAGTCATACGGTCTGACGTCTAAATCTGACATGGTAAGGTGTACTAACAACACTTTTAACATTTGCTGTATTTTCAAACGTATGAAATCACATGTTTGCTGGTTGTTACTTTCCCCCTCCTTGCTACACACAATAAATATGAATACCCGTAAGAGCCTTTTATTGTGTTGTGTCTGTTTTTGTAAAACCAATCAGTAATTACTAATAAAATAAAGGCCTGCTGAATATGTGTTTCATTTTATTTGGAAATATGTCAATAACCACTGAAATTTGATGGGTAGGTGTAAATATATCCAAAAGTAATAGTATATGTGTGGAAAAAATATGTTTTGTTCATTTTTTGCATTAGCCTTTGGAAGGACAGGCTGTAAATGCAACTCAATAAAATGTACAAGTGCCTTTGCTTTGCTTAGAACCTACACATGAATACAGTGCAGTACATTAGTGCAGTCAGTGACCCAAGAGTAAACAGACTGTTTGAAATAGGGGGAGCCAACCTAAAAACAAGAGCTATTTTGCTATTTAAAGAGACCAAAAAATATAATAGACTTTTCATAATGCATCAATTTGACATGATCTGAACCCTTAAACTCAGAACGCCTGTGTGCAAAATAAGCGTGTGCTTTGCATTATAGAAACACGCCTCTCTCTTTTTGCAGTAAATTCATGGTCCGAGCAGGACATATTCACTGGAACCTAATGAGTCAAATCTTATTTAGGGATTTGTTTTTGTCTCATAAAAGACTGACAGTAACACAAATCTGGATTTCTTTCCCCATACATCCTCTGAAAAAAAAAAAGCAAAATGTTCATGTCGATCCAAAATCCAACAACCAGACCGTGTTTCTGCATAAACACCAGAGGACAAAACATATATGTATGTGCTATTAAATCCAGCATGAGTGGATGAACACAGCATGCGACAAATATAACATAAACACGGACAAAGGAAATGTTCTGTATGATGCCACAACCCAGATGGCGAGATATTCAGATTAAAATACAAAACATGCTGCCTAGCAAACAAAAAGACCACATCCAGCCAAAAAAACAGATGGAAAACACTCCTGTCTCTTCTCCTCCCTCATTCTCTTTCCTGCTGTCTTGCATCCCCTCTTATACGCTCTCTTTTACACACTCATTTAACAAATACACACACGCTCTCTGCAGAATCCTCCCCTTTGGTTTTCCCATGTGGTTCTGTGGAACAGATGCAGGCAGTACAGCAGAAATAGAAAAGGGGGTTAAGCAGTGTCGCCCCCCCCCCATGTATGAAGGGACAGGAAGCTGTAGATGACGCTAAACATAGTCGAAACCTTGGATAAAAGAGAGAAACACCCAAAGGTCCTAAAATAGCTGGTCAAACAAAGGCATGAATAAGTAGGAGTGAGAGCGTTTTTATTTTTTTAAGGGGAAGCCCCCCTTCTCTCTCTCTCTCTCTCTCTCTCTCTCTCTCTCTCTCTCTCTCTCTCGTTGCTAGGTTACGACGCTTGTGACCACCATCCCTCATCTGAAGGTGCTTTATGAATCGGGCAAAAGGCATCTAGCTTTTCTTCCCCCCCCCCGGCCATTTGAAATTTAAAAGAGCAGAAATTGAAACATGTGCATTGACAATTAGGGGAACACCAGGCACAGCGTGAGGGACGTCAGACAGATCAATTTGTACAAAGACGCCTTGTGTTTCAGATGCACCATGGAAACGAGGACGAGTTTAAATTACCTCCAATAACAGCCACAGCGGGAGGAGCTGGAGGGAAGTGGAACGTTTGAGATCCCACTTGTGTGTTTCTGTGTTCGTTTCCACTAGTAAATATAAATGGTAAGAAGGTTTGGGCCAGTATGGGATTTTGACAGTATGAGAATGAGCAAAAAATACCTTGGTTTTGTGTATATTTAATCACGCACTGTCTCCCGCACTGTATTAAACAAAGTTTACATGGCAGAAGCAAGCAGAACTTTTTTAAGCTGATCATTGCTGATTTCAAGCTGATACCAGAAAACCAGTACTGGTTCAAGCCTGATAGCAGGTTTGACCTGCTATTCATCCCTATGCCAAAAGTCCATTTATTATGCCATTAGTTAGCTAATTTGAAGTAATTTCAAGAGAGGTTGTAACCATGTTTAAATTTGTGAATGCCAAATATCCCATAGTGAATTTGGTATCTAAAAAAAAAGAGAAAAACATTTACCTATCTTATTGTTTTTAATACATTTTCTCCAGTCAGATGAGTTATTTTCTTCCAACTCACTGAAAGTAAATCCAAAAATGGGTGAAATGTGGGAAAATAAGAACTACTTAGCCCCTGTTGTGGTGCAAAATACAGTAGATCACTAAACCCTTAAAAAAACTAACACTTTATTTACCTACTCAGCTGACTCAAAAGGGGAAGATCCTCACTTATCATTGATTTAAAAGCTTCTCATTGGTTTGATAAAGGTCACTGTGCTTGCTGTAATGGATCATCCAGTAAGTTTGACACCGAATATGAACGTAAAGAATAACAAGTGTGACACACGGCTCATTTCCTGGCACATCTATCAAAGAACAGCTAAGCATATCTCTTTTCCAAATTAACACACTAACTCATTCTAGTCACAAGGCAGTTTATTGTATCTTTCGAGCCAGCTCATAACTGTGCAAGCGCAATCAACACATCGGCATAACAAAACTGACAAACTCCCCGATCGGCAATCATGCCTTCGAAACCAAAACTGCTCTGAAACCATTGCATCAAATGAAGCAGCACAATAATTGAAACATATTTTCCAGTAACAGAGTTATTGTTTTTCAGCTGCAGCTTTTTTTTTTTTTTTCACTCTCTAGAGTTGAACAAAAATGCACATACAAAAGAATTACACAACCTTGTCCATTAGGGACTTGAGTTCAAACAAGCTTACACCACAGGGCAAGGTCCGTATTTTATCAAGGGAGGAGGGTCAGAGTTGAAGTCCCAAGGACACGCTGTTTCCTCTCCCTCCCCGGGTTTCCAGAGCACGGGGCGGAAGTTGTTTACTGGTTGCCAAGTCTCCTCAGGCTCTGGGCAGAAGGGAGTTGGCTCGGGTTTTAGAGCTCAGCCAGTCAAGGTGATTTAAACCCACCCAAAGTCGGAGCATTACAGACCAGGCCTAGCTCCTCGTTTCTCCAGTTCCTGCCTCACGTTCATCCCCCAATAAAAAGATCACAGCACTTGTATTTTTGGTGTTTTCAGGGGGTTGTTACCGCGTCCTTGAGAGCTGATTTACAGGGTAACCTCTTATGCTGGAGGCTGCTTTCACTGTTCTGTCTTCAATTGTGAGCCCCAGTATACTGACCCTTAAATGCAAACCACATTGCAGCATTAAAGAGTGGAGGGCTTGGGGGGGGGGGGGGTCACAAAAACTGGTGAACATTACAAAAGCATAAAAGGGATGTCAGAAAGAAATAGTGGTGGGTTCTGTTGGATTGGAGGCATGTGATAACCTACGCAGAAACCGTGAACTATTAGCCTGGTAAAATTAGATTTAGCCCTATGCTAGAAGATGACACCGATCGCAAGTTTATTCACATTGTTGTGGCATCTTTTGTTTTCTGAATCTGTACTTTGTGAGCAGGAGTCACATGCACACGTGGCTGGACCAGCTGCCACAGAACTGACTCATGAGCAGCAAGACAAAAGCAATGATTCCTGTAGTAAATAGGTGTTTATTGCCGGAATACAATAATAATAATAATAACGATTAAGAATTATGGTTTGAAACATCATGCACAAAACCATTACTCATACAGTAGCTAGAATGCCCGAACATTGTAGGAATGCTGCATTCCTTTTTTTTGATGTGTTTATTACTATTTAGCCTAGTTCATGATACGGCTTTGCATTGTTGTTTTAGTGAAGGACAGAACACACACATGCTGTTCTTGTGTTTTAACAAGGAACCTTGTGACACACAGCAGCACAATAATGTTCTCCCACAAGCGCTTCTAGCGCTTAATCAAGGCTGACACTGGAGCCAGTTTTTTTATTGGCCATATAAAAGAACCGGCTGGATTTCCCACAGCCAGAACCATCTTGGCGCCATGTTGTTACATCTCTAAAACATCTTGACTGGTAAATATTTGATGTTTTCATCAGCATTTTGGTTGAGCATCACACTGCAGGGAAACAGCTGGACTTCACAAATATCTTGATTCAGTTCAGTATCCCTGCAAACAGATGTCTCAGTATCTGCAGATGTGTTGTTTTGAGCAGTAGTGGTGGAAAACCTGGGTTGCACAAAGCATCTGAAGCAGAATTGTTATGAGTGAGGTCCTTAGCCAATGTTAATTATGTTGATTTAAGAGTACATGTCAGATTTCAGTTTCGTTAAAGCCATCTGGTGGTGCGCTAAATGAATTACAAATGACCTTGCCGGTTCTCGTTTCGCCGTTTTGACCTCGCATAATATCTACTACAGTAGCCATGGCGTGTCATAAATCTGACTATGTCAACAAATATGTCTTCCAAGCTACCAAGCCACTGCTAATAGCTAATAGCTACGGTCATTGTGTGAAATGATTTTTGACACTATGGCCAAGTCTGTTTATTATAAGCGACTCTGGGCTTGTGTTTTTCTAAAGTTGCTTAGAAATTCCGTGAGTCGCGGGTTGCGTTTTTTTGGACTTGTCTGCGAACATGAAGTCGCTTATTTGGGCTCTAAAATAAGAGACTATAAACTCGACTAATTAAGAGGCCCGCTTGTGCTGCTGTGCTACAGACACCGGGAACCGGCTGAAACATCCCTCCGCACCTCCGCATACACACATACTCCATGAGAGAGAAAGGGAGACGAAGACAAACAACCTAGCCATCTCTGCTGGGAGGACAGAGTAGATGCTGAATTACATTGCTCTGTGTCCAACATAACGGCAAAATAAACTTCACTATTATATTAAATTAACTTACCTGTCCAGTAGAAAGCCTGCAACCTCTGCATCCGATTTGAATACCCGCTCCTTCATGAATTGTGTGCACTCCACCTGGAGCCGATGTGAACTCTCATTTTCTCCCGCTCCTTACTTCTTTTTTACTTTCTCTTCACTCTTGCTGGGCAAAAGGTATGGATGGTCCTCCATTTCAACAGAAAACAGCAAATAGAATGATCTACGCTCATCTTTGCTTGTTTTAAACTCCTACACCAACAGCACGTCTAATAAAGAAGACAGATAGGTAAAATGCATGCGGCTGACAAGTCTGTCCCCTTTCGGCTACCGTAATCAAAAATGGCGACGCAACATGGCGTCTTCCAGTGGGTGCACCACCATCTATGTATTCATGGACAACTAATTCTAAGCTATGAGAACGCTTTAGTTTCTGATGTGATTTATTAGACTTGGGCAGAATATGTATTTATGAAAACAATACTTGACGTTTGTATATAAAAAGCCAAATTAGTAGCACGCTCACCCTTTAAGGAGTTAAATGCAGAGATGAACTGAGGTGATGTTGAGTACCTTAAGAATAAAAATAAAGAGAACTTAAAAAATGGTCTGGGACATGGAGAACAGACGTGAAGCACAGATAATGGAACAGCCATGAAACAGAAGAATCCAGAAAGAACCAGACTCATATCCCTCATTCACAGACTCCGTCATCCGTCTGTCCTGCTCTCCATCCCAAACAGAACCTTTTTGAGTTGATGCAGTAACCCCCACTGGCTCCGTGGCACTGCGGCATGACAGATAGCCTTCCTTCATCGCCCGTCAGAAATACGGATTGAGTCTATTTTTGAATTTTTCAATTTCCAAAAACCAGATGGGCCAGGAAGGAGGTCAGACGCAGGAAGTGTAAAGCAGATCTGGTAGATTTCAAAACAAAACGGATAAGGCTGCCTCTATTGCGGATTGCCACACGGCACATTTTGCAATCGACGGAGTGGACGCGGAATGCTGTCAGTTTGAAGCCGGCTTTAAAATACTGAGGCAGGAGTGAAAGAAGACAGAATGCATGTGTGAGTAATCAGGGGCAAATGTAGAACAGCTTAGTCAGAGAACAAGCAGGGTGCTGAGGGAAGAAGACCAATTATCCTAAAGGGAACTGAACAGACATAAAGAAAAGTCAAAGGTCAAAAAACAAACAGAGATTTAAGAGTAATAAATCCTAAGGTACTTAGAACAGAACACAAGAATATACACAGAAACTAAACTTAAAATAAAGAATTACTGTAATACGGCAACATCTCCCTCGCAACAGTGAGAACAATGAAATTAAATGAATAAGGCAAAACCTAAACATCACAATAAACAGAAGGGAAATGCTGAAAACATAAACACAAAAGAAAAACAAAACCCAAACCCCTGGAGATCAGGACAGTACAGGGAGCTCTCCATGATTAGTGGAGTCAGCAGACAGACGGATGTGGGTTGATGATCTAAGAAGAGATTACATATAACATGACGCTGCTGCAGACCACCAGTCATTCATCCTCGGCTTACCCCAACCAGCCACACACGACCTAGAGACTGTAAATATGTAAATAGTATATAAAGTACATCATCTATTTCTACTGGTGTTGTTACTTAGAGGCAGGTTTTTGACTTTGAGGTATTTTTTATTAGCAAGTGGAGAGAGTAGAGCAGAAATTTAGAAGATAAAATGTGATTAAAATTTTTGATTATTTTCTCAGTTTTTTTTTTGTTTTTTTTTTTGTATTTAAACCAATCCATATGGCAATGGATTGGATTAAATCATATAGAAAACCGAACTTTCTGTGTCTCTCTTAGCGATTATAAGTCATCCTCTGCTACCCTATTGTGTGGGGTGCCACAGGGCTCAGTTTTGGGCCCACTTCTCTTTGCCCTTTATCTACTCCCGCTTGGCTTCATAATGAGGAAACATGGTGTCCATTTTCATTGTTATGCTGATGACAGCCAAATTTATATTCCCTTAAGCAAAAAAGACGGGAACTCTATTAGCAATGGTGTTAAATTGCCTTGAATACCTAAAGACCTGGATGGCCCTTAACTTCTTTAAATTCAATGAGAGTAAGACCGAGGTCAGGGATTTTAGCTGCACATCTGAGGTTCCCTTCACTGAGCTAGGTTACCTAGCCCAGTATAGGAAGTCAGTTATCACAAACCTTTGTGTAAAAGTGGATGCTGAACTTAAATTTGATAGCCAGATAAAGGCAACTGTGAAGAAAAAGTTTCTTTCAGTTAAGGCAGTTGGCCAAAATAAAGCCCATTCTCTCCAGAGATCTTTCAGAGACAGTAATCCATGCCTCTATTACTACCCGGCTGGATCACTGTAACACACTTTATTTGGGGGTTAGTGCCTCCAACATCGCTCAACTCCAGAGAGTGCAAAACGCTGCGGCACATCTTTTATGTGGCACTTGTAAATATGAGTACATTACCCCCATTTTAGCCTCCTTACACTAGCTCCCTGTACATTTTAGGATTCGTTTTAAAGTTCTTTTATTTGTCTTAAAGTCTATCCATGGTCTTGCTCCATCTTATCTTTCTGAGTTGCTGCACCTTCATGCACCCTCCCGTTCACTCAGGTCAGCCAATCAGCTGCTTCTTGAGGTGCCAAAAACTAAACGGAAGCTTAGGGGGGATCGTGCTTTCTCTGTGGCAGCTCCAAAGATGTGGAAGGACCTTCCATTGCAAATGAAATTGTCTACGTCTTTGTCTGATTTTAAATCGCTCTTAATAACTCATCTCTTTGCCTTGGCTTTCTATACTGTGTGAGATGTTGATTTTAGCCTGTGATACATTATTTTAAATTACTTTTATTTTTATTTTATTATAAATTTTATAGTTCTGATTTTAATTTTGTCTTTTATGCTTGTATCGTTTTTTGAGTCTGTGAAATGGTGTTATGTTGTTTCACTGTACAGCACTTTGGTCCTTCGAGAAATTTTAAAGTGCTTTATAAATAAAGTTGGATTGGATTGGATTTTCTGTAAAGTTCTCCCTGGATTTATATCCATGTTCTTCACATTGCATAACAGAAAAAAAGACTTGCCAAATGTCATTCTAAATTGTACTGATGGTTGTTGAAATGATAAAGAATAACAAAAGACTGATGTGCACGGCATTAACCTGCGTTTAGGAGCTAGTGATGAGACAGAATATCGGTCCCAAAGTCGAATGAATTTCAAAGAACTGGTGCCAGACAAGCACCAACCCTTAGATTAGCATTGCAACCAGTTAGTCGGGGAAAAAAACAACTATATAATGTAGCAAGGTATTCATATTCTTCAAGTGGGCATTATTTTCTCCCCATTATACTGGGCCAAATTAAAGTATTTTGTTTCCTGAGCAACTCAAGTTTTTTAGAATCTAACAAAAAAAAAATCATCTCTGGCCTCATTTTTTTTTATCCCATTAGAACCGTTATGGTTGTATGTATATTTCATTTGTATGCATATATTTTTAGATATACATAACCTAAATTCACGTTCGTCACCAACAGAAAGTTGAAGAGTAATGTTCTGTGTGTAGCAGGCGATACTGGAAAGGAAATCTCACCAGGAAGTGAACGAGAACCAGACGAGCATGAGTCGAGCCAGATCTTCTATTAAGCTGTCCTTACAGAAGAGAGGCTCGTAAACAAGGCCAAGATGGCAGGAAACGGTTGGGGTTGGGGGGGTAAGGGTAAGGAAAGAGGTGGAGATATATCGGAGAACTTCATTAGGTGCTGAGTAGGTCAAAGTGAAGGGGGGGGGGGGGGGGCTACCACAGGGATAGCATTTGCTCCTTCAAAGGGAGGAGGCGCGAGCATTGATCTGCGTGATCTTTCTGATGTTGCAGGCATCAACACAAAAAGGTACAAATGAGTGGAGATGATCTGGATGACAAGCTGTCACACCCTTTTAAGCCTCAATGTTGGGAGATGTTTTGTTTGAGGGGGTGAAGCGGAGATGAATCCATCCTTTTAGCCTGCGGCCAGGACTTTTTAGGTTTAATAAAAATCACTCCCACAAACCTGTGATTGATTTCAAGTCAGCCGAGATGGCATCTTGTTTGTAGTGTCCGCTGAATGCAGACAGTTCTTAGATCTCTCTTCTTGTATGCCAATATTGCATGGTTCGGTGACGGATTCACACAATATTTGCAGCAACATTTAAAACAAGTATCTGTGACAAGAGTTACATGTTTTTGTTTTAGATTTTTTAAAAAAAAATTAAAATTGTTCCTTCTGGTGATAAAACAATATCACATATTTTTACTTTCATGACAACATTATCAGTGAACCATACTATTTTTCATTTTAAAAAAGAAAAAAAATTGTTTTTATGTTGTTAATGTTTAAAATTTCCTAACCATATCTGGTAAATAAATCTAACGCAACTTCTCCATCATCACATGTAATCTCATACAACCAAAATATGCCATTTAGCTACCATCTTTTTCACCTGACTTACAACAGCAAAACCCAAATGCCTACATCAAGGTCCACATTTTGTCAACATTGAGTGTTGAACTGAGATTTTTTATGTCTTTGTGCTACTGTTTAGCAGACGATGGGAGAAAACGTGGCAGAGTCCATACATTTTAACGGAGTGGGCAAAGAGGGAGCCGGGAGAAAAATCAGGACTATGATGAAGCAAAATGGAAAACAAAGGTCTTCTCCTCCTCTCTTCTCCTCTCCTCTCTCCGCTCTGCTCCTCTTCCTCTCGCCCCCGCAGCCTCCTGAGCACAGCTGTCTACATGGCTGGGCTGTTTTCACTGACAAGCTGTGAGAGCCATGAAACAGGAGGGCACCAGGGACCCGGGCCACCTCGACAACATGCGCCCCCTCAATCTGCTCTCCTCAGTGCACCCTCCCCACAACCCCCTTTGTTTCTTTCTTTTTATCCACACTAACAATCTCCCTCAATATTTCAAGCATTTCATCCCACGGTCTGTCTTTCTTCCTCCTCTCATGCCCGCAACTTTTTTCTCTCCCGGTTCCTATCAGATTTTCCTGTCTGTGTCATTTACCCTCCCTATACTGCCACCTCCAACCTCTCCCTTCTACCCCTTACTTCTGCTCTCCAGTGGCCCTCTCACACTGTCACATCCGCGTGTTTTTGTTGCTTGGCTATCAAGCTCCAGGTTTTTGCTTCAGCCACACATCGTTTCGTACTAAGGTGAAAAGACTGGAGCTGGGGTGGTTGAATCTGGTTTGGTTAAAAGTGGAAAGTCCAGGCTGATCATGAGGAGCTTAAGGAAGCATCTGGGGTAAGAGGGAGTCAGGGTGAATAAACAGGGTGAATAGTACATCTCCACTTCAAACAATGTCTTATTTTGACTGGCTCCGGAGTGCAATTGCGTGGCTGCCTGTGATTTAATAAGCACTTCTTCGGCATAAGGAGATTCCTTGTTTTCCTCGTTGCCAAGGTGGAGGCCGTACCCCCCAACCCATCCACCCACCCCCCTCACACACATACATACATACATACATACACACACACACACACACGCACACAAGCCTTAGACAGCAGAGATGGCAGTAGGGGGTGGCAGAAGAGATCTCTGCCGAGGGCTAAGAGAGATGGAGGAGAGCATCCTCCTTTCTCCACCCCCACATCCCCCACCCTCCGTTGCTGTCTTCCCCGGCTGGGTGGAGCCTAAATGCAGAGTTTAGCTAGAGGGTAGGTGCAAGAGCTGAGGTAGTGATGACAGGGACAAGCTACCCTGGAAAAGCCCTTGAAGGAGACACCCTGTTTTGCTGTAAATAAACAGCCGTCTTTTCGTACCACCACTCCTTTCACGAATCTCCGAGATTCAGGGACAGCTGAACATCATTCGTGCCTTTTTGCTTTTTCACTGTCCCTTTCTTTCACTTTGCTTTTTTTTTTATTCTTTCCTCCCCAAACTCTCTGAAGCATTGTCATCCTTCCATGCACACACAACTTACCCAAAAAACAAACAAACCTTCTCTTAACACCCCAGATCTAAGAAGATTAAAATGCGATCTTTGTAATTCCATTTTTGTCCTCCATCCCAGCCCACACTATTGTGAAGTTGTTGTTTCTTTATCCCTCATTCCATTTCGCAAAGAGAGGCAGACAACAATGAACAATGTGGGATTTGTTACATTCTTCCCATGAGGGAAGACTTCTAAAGGCATCTTCTGGGGGAAAGAACAGAGGAAAAAAACTGGGGGAACACCCCCGCTGTGCAAATAAAATCAAAGCAAGAACTATAACTGAGCTTAACCTTATCATGGTATCAGATTTGTTTGGAGTTTAGCATGAAACACATTCTGATCTCAGTAGGCCTAAAAAAGAGAAACAGTCACTTTGTAGCACAATAAGTATGTGGCAAAAATCTTGATTTGAGTAGGAATGTATGCAAACCTAAAACAATTACATTTGCATCTGAATCAATTGGAGCACCATCCCAAAGTAAGTCGATTTGAAAAGTAAAACTCATGTTATTAGTCAGAGAGTCAAATCTGTCCAGCCATCCATCATCTATACCCGCCTAACCATGCAGGGTCTTGGGGGGCTGGTGCCTATCTCCAGTGGTCATCGGGCCAGAGGTGGGTACACCATGGACCGGTAGCCCATCCATCCCAGGCACAGAGGGATGTATTTTAAACACTTGTTTCTGTTACAGCTAACAAAAAGCCGAAATGCAGTCTCAGAAAACTAAAATCTAAATAATAAGAAGTATTTTTCATACAAACCTCTTGTTATATTATGCTCATGTTACAGCCAACCCAATCATGGGGAAGCTCTAACCTTCCACAAGGAAAGTAAACCACATAAGCTCATTAAAAAAGCTGAGTGCTGACAGAGCAAGCTTCCAAGCATAATAATAGAAAATTGAGTGGAAGAAAAAACTGTAGTAGAAAAAAGATTCTCAAGCAATTAATGAGATTGGCGGGAATTCACAAGCCATAGACGGCAGCTGGATTCTGCGCTGTCTGAGCCTCCACACGCCGTAGAGAAGTATCCAGGGCATGGCCTGTAGCTGTTGCATTTCTTGTGTTAAGCTGATCCTGTGATGTCATTTGTTTCTCAAATGAGCAAAGTAGAAAAATAACTGGGCTGTTGCTCATTGCTTCAAAGACCTCTTTTCAGATGAAAGTAAACATTGTATTTCATTTGAGAGGAGTGTAAGGCAAATGCTGATGCTGAAGCCAGCGCACCAAGAGCCACTACAAATCATCATATGGGCTACAACTGTCGAATTCCTCGTGTCTAGCCATTCCTGTACCGGAGACAACTGTTAGGCTCAGAACAGGTGGACCCAGAATTCAAGGCAGACAAACAGAAGCAGTTTAACAGTTTATTAAACTCAGAAACGGAGCAGGTGCCGTCAGCGTCTACCCTCTGCAGGAGACGACAACAGGTTAGTGACCGCCTGAGGTGCATGTGCACAAACGTGTTGGTCACTAACCTTACCTTACTGTTCAGTTCTGGTTCAGGAGTAGAGGTAGATCCTAGCTGGTGGATCTACCTGTCCCAGACGCAGGTGTATCGGAGGTCGGAGAACAGGCAGGTGGTCAGAGCCGTGAAGACGAACGTGAGCAGGATGAGCCGTAGAACGAAGCCAAGGACGAGGTCGGGGACGTGGTCGATGGTCAGAGCCAGGACATCAGATAGCCGGCGAGGTGCCAAAGGACAATCCAGAAGGGAGTCGTATCACAGTTCCAGGTTCGATACACAGAGCAGCATTTGGACAAGGGCGGCAAGTCGGAAGACCGGTCAGGCAATCAGAATCAGACCGGGACGGACAGGCTCAGAAGTCGATAGGCAGACTGGTCAGGATCAGGAAGTCAGAACAAAGAACGCTGGAATAGATTTCATCAATGGCTTGAAGTAATCTGGCACTGATGTCTGGTCTGAAGGTTGGTTATATACTGACAGGAGTAGATGGATCAGATGAGCGGTAATGAGAAATGGACGGAGCTAAACAGGTGTGTGACATGAGTAATCAGACCAGGCATCAGTGCCGAGGTCATGACAACAACGTCAAAAGTGTCTTACTTGGGATAAGGAGAAAATGAACTGTATTGTTGCTCAATGGTCCAAAGTCATGTTTTCATATCAGAAAAGATTTTATTTCATTTGGATATCAAAGTTCCAGAGTCTGGAGGAAGAGTGGAGAGACACAGAATCCACGTTGCTTGAAGTCCAGAGTGAAGTTTTCACAGTTGAGGATTTGGGGTTCTATGTAGGTCTACTGATTTTTTTATTTTCTGAAGTCCAAAGTCAACCCATCAAGGACATTTCTAGAAATTTTAGACCTCTAAAATGTATGATAATGCTGAATTTTATTTTCCAGCAGTACTTGGCACCTGCTCACAATGGCAAACTTTAATGAGCATGGTGTTACTGTGATTGATTGGGCACCAAACTGGTCTGACCTGAACCCCATTGAGAATCTATGGGGTGTTATCAAGAGGAGGATGAGAGACACCAGACCCAACGATGCATCTGAGCAGAGCCACAGACTCATCGCCGTCATGCCATTGTGCATTCACACAAATGCAGTCCAGGATAAGGATTGAGTGCATGTGCTGCATCAAATACAAACATATTTTACAACATATATTCTAATTCATGTTGATGTACCTGGTAAACAAAGTGGCAAAAACAGCTCAAAATATCACTTTCTTGCTCTAATAAGGTGTTTTTACACTGTGGTTGCACTCTTCCGCTCCAGAGGGGTTTTGTCCTCTCTGCCCTTTAACTTGTCCTTCAAAACTCGTCTAGCTCACCCCCTCGTTTGACAAGTCGTCGATTGCCACAGCATGAAAGTGAGATTTAAGGTCAAAGACAGATTTCTAACACATTCTCTGAGCCGCCGAGCTCTCACCCAATACACATCAACACATCTGATTAGCTCACTGCTCAGTCCTCCCACATAGGGAGCACGTGGCATACATGTTGCACGCACGCTGTATGTTTTGCCTCAACTGTGATGCTGCTTCTGATTCACTGAGGCCTGCGTTCCTCCTCCTCCTCCTTTCCCCTCTGCTTCACACAGACCTGTCACTGCTCGACTTTGCGCCGTAGGATTGACCCACTTCTTACACTAGTGGTCTCAAGTGAATGTCCCCCGCAAAACCAAAGTGCATGAACACCCGGATTGACACGTGCATGCATGCACATGCTTACACACTGACATTGCCACATGCTACTGTATGAGAGATTTACAGCACCCACTCATTTAAAAAAGAACAGGTGAGTCTCATTCTTGGATTAATACACATGTACTGACATTTAAAGTCAATCAGAAGTTAAGTATGGCTGAAAATAAATAGGTGTATACATTTTTTCCTTTCTGCATGGAGGAAAAGTTTGTAGCACTGCTGTCTGGCAGCAAGAACCTCTTGGGTTCCTATCCTGGCCTGGGGTCTTTCTGGTGAGCTGCCCAGCGTTTACACCTCCTCTCGCCTAACGATCGCCGGAGATATGCACCAGCCCCTCTGAGACCCTGCAAGGACAAGAGGGTACAAACAATGGATGGATGGATTGTTTGTTTCTGTTTGCCTGGCACTTGTATATCTAAAAATCTTTGTTGTTAGAATATTTTTTATTAATTAAAAATTATTCATGATGTAAAAAAGGAGGGTAGGGTCTCATTTAACAGTTTAATTCTCCATTAATAACTCTCTGAATAAAGCTTGAAATAGCGCCTTTGTTGAAATGCTTTTTTGAGATTAAGACCGTTACAGAAGACTCATGTTAGTCTGTTTCACCCATTTCTAAATCAGTTTTGATGTGTGAGTCAGATTATTGTCTTGTTGAACATCCACTTTTTCAAGGATCAACAGTTTTGCTGTCCATATCACAAGAGGTTGAGTTCGGAGGTTGTTCCTCATTGTTTATTGTTAAATCAACTTTGCACAGTGCACCAGTACAGGGGCGGCAAAACAAGCCCTCAGCATGATGCAACCATTGACATACTTGACAATTGGAACATACAATAGAACTCAGGCGGAAAGCCTGAGTTCTTTTAAATCAAGATTAAAAACACATCTGTTTAAAATTGCCTTTGACTGTTCTAGTTAAACAGTTTTACTGTTTTTAATGTTCTTTTTTGTTACTACATTCTATCCCTACTTGCTTTTATTCTATTTTCTATCTACATTTTATTATTTTGCTATATCTTAATCATGTAAAGCACTTTGTATTGTCTTGTACTGAATTGTGCTATATAAATAAATTTGCCTTGCCTTGCCTTGCATACAGTCTATTTTTGACATTACCAAGCAAATTCTTTGTCATTGCAGTCAACCAGCTCTGTATCTGTCTTGTATGACTATATTCTTATCTCCAGAAGGTATTGGCTTTTTCCATGTGAAAACTTTCTAGTTTATGGAAGGGTTGGGCCTCAGTTATTTTGAGTTTGCGCTTTAAAATCATCATCAATTTCCTTTCATCTGAAAGGGACAGTTTGGGTCTGTGGCTAGAATCTTGGACACAGTAGAGCATTTCAGAGGGATAGTAATCTCAAACATATCAAAAATGCTTTTGAAGTGGATAGACCAGGTCAACTTTAAGCTTCTGAAATGGCTCCAGCCATCCATCCTCTATACTTGCATGTTCTTGCAGGGTTATGGAAGGACTGGTTTCCTTCTAAAGTGATCACTGGACGAGAAGCGGAGAATACTCACAGGACAAACGAACATGCACTCACACACTCACACTCAGGGGTAATTTAGAGAAATTATATCTACCAATTCTGCCAAGAAAACAGATTAAATATCCAGTCTGAATGGTGCCAGAAGAACACTATTGACATCAAAATATGTGATATAGTTGCAGCTTTCTCAGGGACATCTATTAAAGTACAGTGCGGGTGCATTTATACATTTGCACCTGTAAATATAATTTTGACCCTTGTAAATTAGGGAAATTCCAAGATGAATTAAAAGTTGTGCACCTAATTCTTGTTTTAAGAAATTACTGAATTTGTGTGTTTTATAACTGTTCAACGCTGGAAATAAGCTTTTAAAATGTGTTATCAGTGGCTTTAATGCACCTGTCTGTGGACCCGAAACTTCATTCAGACACAGAGAGCAGTTTAAAAGGGTTATTGTAGCAAGACAACTGGTGGGAGTCAGGAAAACTCTGTAGGAACGGTTAGGAATCTCTGAAATGGGAGAGAACAGGTTTGAGGCTGATAAAAGCCACTGACCTTTTCAGAATCAGGGCTGGGAATCTGATCCTGTTGGTTTGTTCCTTATAGTCTGCAGAGAGGGCAGTGGGAACAGTCGGTGAAGAAGGTGACGTCACAGCAGGAATCAAACTTCAGAACTGCAGAACTTATTTAGCTTATTAACCTGCATTTATCTAAAGCACAGATTTGTGTTGGTATGGTGAGATTGTTACAGAAGTCTATTCAAAGGAGCTTGTTTTATCCACATATCCTATTGACATAATGACAATAAAGATTATTGATATCAATGGAAAATGGGTTAGTACAAAGAGATCACATTGCTAAAAAAGCTAATGTGAAGGAATCCTTTTCTGAGGTTTTGTTCTATGTTTGTGTTTAAATGACTGCACACATCCATTAGTGTAATGAGACGCATGAAGATCAGACTGGAACATGAGACTATTTCCTGGAAGAGTCTACTACATCACCTAGCCTTGGACAAGGATAAAGTCACGTGTATTCAGACTTGCAGGAACATATGGAATGCCATAGGTTTGCCTTCAGCTTCCAGACGTGTGAAGAGGCCACGACATCAGGGCAAGATACGTGGTGTCGAAATGATGAGAGCATTCCTAGAGCATTAGAGACCCAAGAGGCAGAAGTCCAGGGTCAGATTTACACAGGAGGATATTTGAGCCCTTCAGTCCCTGCTGCTTTAACATTCATCAGATGCCTTCACGAAAAATATAGAAAGGCAATCAATAGTGACCGAGTGAGTCAGGGTGCTGCAGTGCATCTTTACTTTATACAACACATATGGCTTCCACATGGTGGTGTCTCATGTTTCAGTAGTATACACAGGACAACAAATCTTGTTCATGTGTTATTTTTCTTTGAATGTCCCGCATGAAATGCAGATGTGTGCGCTCTGCTGTCCTTTCATAGCTAACGCGGCGGACTAGCTCGGAAAACGTTTGAATTTTTTTTCAAACACTGTAATGAGAAGTTCCTGCTTCAATGGTTTGGCATGTTTTCTTCCGTAAGTGAAGCACACATTTTAAAGCCTTTATTTCTGCTGATCATGATGATTCTCCGCAAACCACTGAAGAAAACAGGACATTTAAGTTTAGACTATGACATCAGAGCAATTTAAAAAACGTTTTATTACAGAAACGTGGGCATAATGAAATGTATGTTTAATACATCTGCAGCTCAAGCTTAATTTTTTTAAAACACTCGTTTTAAATAGCTCAAACTTAGAATGAACTGTGTCAAGAACATCTGGGAACCACAGTTTCCCAGTCCTGCCACAGGCATCGTCTGGACTTGGGTCCAGACTTTGACCATCCCGTTCTATCACAAGAACAAGCTTTGATCGAAAGCATTGAATTGTAACTCTGGATGATCGCTAAGTTCAGGGCATCTTCTTTCACTTACAGGCTGTGTTCCTGCAAACTGCAATCAGGATTTGTCACATCGTTTTGTTAGCCACACTTGACAAATCTTCTGTAACCCCAGTCGGTCGAGGCAGATGACCGTTCATACTGAGCCCGGTTCTGCCGGAGGTTTTTCCTTCCCGCTAATGGGTGGTTTTTCTTCCCACTGTCGCTTCATGCTTGCTCAGTATGAGGGATTGCAGCAAAGCCATGTACAATGCAGATGACTCTTCCTGTGGCTCTACGCTTCCCCAGGAGTGAATGCTGCTTGTCGGGACTTTGATGCAATCAACTGGTTTCCTTATATAGGACATTTTTGACCAATCTGTATAATATGATTGAACTTGTCTTTGTAAAGTGCCTTGAGATGACATGTTTCATGATTTGGCGCTATATAAATAAAATTGAATTGAATTGAACTGAACTTGTTTTTTTATGACACTCTTCCATAAAATCTGATTTGTGGATTGCAGAACTAATATTTGTCCTGTCAACATGATTCTCCCACCTGTGCTTTAGATCTTAACAGCTCTTCCAAAGTTACTGTTGCTCAATTTGCAGCTCTGATCACCCTATAAGTCAGTTTAGGATCACATGTCTTGGTGTTTTTTGCAGTAGGCAATTAGGCCACACTCTTTAATTTTCTGGAGATGGATGATAAAGGTATACATTTAAATTCTGACTCTCTTTATGACCAAACTCTGCTTTAAAGTTCTCCACAGATACATTCCTCACCTGCCTGCTGTGGTTCTTTGTCTTCATAAAAAATGTTTATTCTCTGATTTTGACCAAAAAATCCTGAGGCCTTCTCCAAACAGCTGCATTTGCAGGCTGCTGAGATTCAATTTAACACAGATAAGGTGACATCTGAAGGCATTCAGTTGCACTGGATTTCATTTAGGGATTTCAAAAATAAATTAGGTTGAATACAGCATGCTACACGTTTCAGTTTGTAAACCACATCTCCATTCACTTGATAATGAAGCGCTTCTTTACTTTGGTCCACCATATAAAATCCTAACACAGTGCTTTGAAGCTTGTAATTATAACATGACAAAATGTAAAAAAAGAAAGAAAAGTTCAAGGTGTATGAATCCTTTTATGTACCGTACAAGATAATTCCAATATGGTGTCCTCAAAGGTAAGTTTCAATTATTAGTTAACATATTAGTTAACTTTTCACAAAATCATTTTTTTTATATTAAACCCTGCACATCTGGCAAAATGTCTTGTTTATCTACTAAATCCTTACATAAAGTCTGAGGGAATAAACAAAAATTAGCCAAGAGTCAAATATCATTTCTTTCTGCACACAGAAGAAAAGTGGTCATTACGACTAGAAACTCCCAGACCTTATGAAGGATGATTACATGTTGAAACCCGACCTAAATCAAGGCAACATTAACACCGAAGCTATCATTTCTGTAGGAATGTCTGCGATAACTTGAAAGCGTTAGACAGACAAAATGCTTATTAAAACTGAACTCATTTAAAGGTTCACCCAGCGCCTTGCATTTAGTTCGCAGGGGTTTACAGACACGACTTAATAAGAGAGCAACACGGTTTAGAAATGTTCAACAATTAGAAGCGTGACTTCAGGAGTCATTTTGATGCCGAAGAAAAATGACTGAAAATCAAACGTAAATAACCACAGCCTCAAAATGACGAATCTACACGGGATGTTGAAAACAAGGATGAGGTAGAATTACAGAGACACGGACTGGCAGAGCAGAATTGTTCTCTACGCAATGCATGCACGTGCATGTCAGCAAATCCAAATTTAAGTGGTGAAAAAGCAAGAGAATGGTTTCCATTTTAAAACTAGCAATACCTCTAGAGGAGGGCAAAGTAAAGAAAGCAAACCTTTGCCATCATAAATAGTTTTTGACTGGTTGCATTATGAGGAAAATTTCACCCAATAATTTGAGCTGTGAGAAAAAAATAAATCACATTCTGTACACGTTATTGCACAGATTGTTGGGTAAGGATTATAATAATAATAAAAAAAGTGCTGCCTATCAGTTACTGCTCACCGTACCTGTCAAACATCTCTGCAGCTTTGCTCGCCGTATCCTCATTATGCCGTGGAAGTGAAACGTTTCCGCTTTCCCTGAACCCTGAAGTACAAACAACGAACCTCCATGCACGTAGAAACAAACAATCACAGCGCATAATCATATCAGTTTAATGTCGCAAGTTTGCAGCTCAACAAGTAAAAAAAGCTCGCAAGGTGCAAACAAGAGAAGACAGCAGTCAGAGACGAGGAGAAGGAGCAGATAAGTGGGAGGAATGGATGCAGGAAATGGAGTAAAAAAAAAAAAACAAAACTGTGTATCACTAAAACAATAATGACTTCCACTAATTGTGTTTCCTATGGCCAATGTGAGTGTGGTGACATTTCAGCTCAGTGTTTGTCGGTCAAAAGATGAGCTAATTAATATGGTAATTCAGCTCCAACGCCTCCAGTGACAACCACACCCCCTCGTTAGGAGCTACAGGGACACAGGGTCGGATGCACCAGGGAGATGGAGGAACAAAGAGACAAGCAGGAGACGACAGAGAACCAGAGAGGTCTTTTTCTGGGCTTCCCTTTCTCAGCATCAGCCGTAGTCGCACAGCTCTATGACGGGAACAAGTGATTATTTCTAAAAAATGGGGAAGTTTGTCAAAACTTATCCCACCCACTCTCTTCCTGGCTTTTTCTCTCTCTTTCTCTCACAGACACAAATACACACAGAGTTTCGCGCGTGGGCACACACATGCATTGGTGGGCATAAACAAACACAGCTGTGCAAATACGCAAACTTGCAGTCAGAAGCGCACTGATACGCACGCAGGAATACAGGGTTTACAACTCAGAGGCATGTTCTTTTTAATTGATCCTAGGAAATGGGTATCTCTGCCTGGCAGTATAAATGGAGCGTGCCTCCAACAAATTGCAAGAATAGAATGAAGAAAGGTGGGTTTTTTTACCTTTTTCGGGAGTTAAAGCAGCTGTAAATATGAGGTAAAATCAGTATGATTGGTTTTTTAATTCAGCTCAAAGTCCTGGTTTGGGTTGATTGATTAAATCATTGGTAATTGTGAACACTGTGAGCTAAAATTAAAAAGGTAATCCTGTACAGAAACATGATACCTGCTTGGTTATTTTCCACGCAGCCTAATAATTAAGACAAAAGGTGTTCCATCCAAGGCATCTTACAGTTATTCCAGACTAAACTCGAATCCTGATCCTTGCTGCTGACATGCCAGTGATCATGATCAGTTTTTAAATCTCATTATAAGTTGTGCACATTATGATGTCAACCTGACAACCCGTTTTCCCTATTGTACAATTGTAGTATTTTTTGTTTACTTTGAAAAGGAGACTGTCTTAGCTGCTGCAGCTCCCGGTCTGCCTGTGTTGCGTGAACTGCCCTGCGAGCTGTGCTCGAACATTCCCAGCTGTTCTAGGAGGCCGCCGCTGACGCACTCATCAGTTCACGCAGCTCAAGAGGTTCAAAGAAAATGTTCAAGTTCAGGAAGCGGGTGAGGTACTTTTTCTGTACGTCTCGTCGATTAAGTGAAACCGCACTGGAAGATCTTACAAGCCGAGTTATTATGAAGCCGTATCAAAACAAAGACTAAACATGCAGGCATTAGTCTAGAATTTCAGCAAATTGCCCTGGGTGAAAGCACTATCAGCAGAAACAGTTTACTGAAGACGGGGACAGGTGACGTGTTGTTAGAACACTATAAAAGCTTTCTTAACTCATTTAAAACTGTGTTGAAGTGACAAATATAGAACGTCCTGTGGAAAGTCCTGTTAGAACAAAATATCTGTCACTGTGAAGAAAACCAGAGAGAGAGAGAGAGGGAGAGAGAGAGAGACAGCTAGGTAGGACACAATCATAATATGGTTGTATAGAATGTCAAAGTTATAAAACGTAGTGTTTTTACTGTACTGCACTTCAAAGCTGACAAACATGGTTCAGGTTTTACTGAACTGGGACACAAATGTCGATTTCTTAAAGGGACAGTGTGTAAGTAATTTGGCTTTTAATTAGCAAACATCAAGTATTACTTTTACAAATGCATATTCTGGCAAAGTCTAAAAACATCACATCAAAAATTAAACCATTCTCATAGCTTAGAATTAGTGGTTAATAAATGCATAGGTGGCAGTGCACCCGCTCGGAGAAGCCATGTTGTGTCGCCATTTCTGATTTTAGTAGCCGAAAGGCAGTCTTATGCGCTAACCCTATCTGTCTTCTAAATAAGGACCTGCTGTTGGTGGAGGAGGAGTATAAACAAGCAAAGACGACCATAGATCATTCTATTTGTCGTTTTCTATTGAAATTGAGGACCATCCATACTCTTTTCTGAGCGAGAGGGAAGAGAAAGTAACAAAGAAGAGAAAAGAAGTAATAATCGGAAGAAAACAAGAGGCTGTATCAGTGCAGCTATTAATACCAGGTGGGGTTCAGACAATTCGTGAGTGAATGGGGATTCAAAACTGAGGCAGAGGTTGCAGCCTTTCTGCAGGAGGTAAGTCAATTCAATATAACCGTAAAGTTTACTTCGGCGTTATGTTAAAAAATAGGGCAGTGTGGTCCAGGAACTACTCTGTCCTTCTGGCAGAGACGGCTAGTTTGTTCGACTTCTCTCCTTCTCAAGAAGTATCTGTGTACGCAGAGGGGCAGAGTGATATCAGCCAGCTCAAAAAAAGCCCAAAAAAGCTCCCTAACTCTTGCGCCACTGTCTGTGCATGTATGACTCTCCATGGATGTAGTAGCTATTATGCGCTTGACAGCGATGTTGTTTGTAATTCATTTAGCGCACCACTAGACGGCACGCCGGTGTGTAAATCTTACTTTAAACAAGTCAGACTGATATGAGATGGAAAAAACACTTGTTCGGGACATCCCTGAGAACTTCTTATGCTGTAGGAAAACTCTCAAATAACTATTTTTCCAAATGGGGACAAACACAGAGTGACTGACCTGACTGACTTTTAGATCAGCAGTTTTTTCTTTTTTTTTTGAGCTTCAAGAAATACATACTTGGGCCGTAATATTGCCAAAAAACCTTCACATATTCTCCAAATCAAACAAACAGTCTCTTCCCTGCACTGGAAACCTGAGGGTGGGCATATGTGTTTGAATGTATACACGTCAAATAAACAGAACCACAACATGGGTTGTCAGTTTGGACATGTTATCTCATTTTCACAGGTGGAAAAACTTTGTTTTGGAATCAGGTCAAGAAAAGAGAAGCCAAAATCAATGTTTCATACTCAGATTGATTTCCACTGTGGCTCCTCGTTTTTACAAAGATGTGTTTATCTTTCAGATTCCTTCCATGCAAGTTTTTCACTTGTGTTCAAATTTATCATAAATGTTGAGTGTGTTTCATATTTTTGTGTTTCCAAAGCTGCAAAATCTATTCTATATTCTCCCTTCATATTAGAGTTTACTTAAGACTGTTGATGTTGTAATTAGAGCAGATATAACCAGCTCCTTCTTTTTTTTTACAAAAAAAGTTATTGTTTACCATGGAAGGTACCAAGAATTCATCTTGAAATAGGTAATCTTGTCACTCTGAAAAGAGACCATTCCCCAGTGCAGCAATCAGCTCTGTAAATTGGCAGCAACATTGGCAGTGGAATGTTTAAATGCAGTCACTAAATGCCATATGTGCCTTTCAGGATTCACTTAAACTGTTTCCATTTCAGGGTGAAAGGACTATGCCTAGGAAACTGTAATGATTTCTTTCTGAAAAAGATACGTGCCCACCAGTTAAAATTTGTAGGTGATTTCCTTTTCTCCTCATGTAGTTAGAATCACTGTATGTATGCAAGTACAAATATGGTATATGCATAAATCCTTACCCACGTTTGATATTATGTTCCTTAGAGAGTTTGCATTAGCCGCATGTTTCTAAAGTCATTAAAAAGCTTCTGATTCTGCAGGAAATCTGAACATTCTTCTTGGTATAATTGGTTCAGGTCCTTAAAATGTGTTAATTTTCTTGCATGGACCTATCCTTTATGGATAGGCCACATATTCTGATGAATTTCCTTTTTTTTTTAATTTCTCAAATTATCACTTCAGACTTGGGGTGGCCTTTCAGGAAGCCCGATTAGTCCAATACAAACACTTTTAATGTGTGTTTCGGATCATTGCCCTGTTGAAACTGCCAGTGCTCTTTAACTATCAACCAACTGCCTCAAACTGTAACCCCCACGTCAAAGAAAATCTCAAATTCATCTAGAAAAAATTCAGAAACCAGCCTCATGAAAAAGAATAAAATCACGAGTGTCCGGAAACCATTCAATTTAAATTAACCACTTCATTCCTGGTAAAAAAAAAGCGTGGTAAACCATCCAGCTAAATGTCAGGACCGTGTTGATGTCTGCTAAAGGTTTTTTTCCTGCCATTTGTTAACGGTAATCACTTATCAGCAGGTGTGGGTTTATATATTTGAGCTTGCATAAGAAATCTCCACACTGTTCAGAATAATAGAAATCTGCGGGTAACCTAAGCCTGTACCCCTAATTCTTGAGACTGAAAATCTCAAGTCTTTTGGTTACATGATCATTCCACCTAAAGAGCGGTTAAATGCATCCTTAATTGTCAAAAATTAATAAAAAAATTCACACATATGGTGACTTTATTTACACTTTTAACCAGCAACGTTTTAAGACAAAACTCAGTAAATAATGTATGGGACCTAAAGAAAAAAATCAGCATAGATCCAGAGTCTGTCATAAAGGAGCTATTGCTGTTAAGATTCAGACTTTTTAAACTGTGCCGGAAACAAATATTATCCGCCCATGTTTAAAAGGCAAAAAGGATCACAATTTAAGATATACTGGATGGTCCAGCAGCATAACAGGCTGCTCCTCACCTGCCATTTTAATAGGCCAGCCTCTTCCTCTGCCACCCACCACATTATTCCTCTTTACTGCTTTTCTTTCACCCCACCTTAACACACACGTAGCACTATCACAAGGATCCCCCCCCCCCCCCCCACCGCCCCACCACCACATACGCAAACACACAGGCATAAATGTGCCTGGCTCATTAATTAACAGCACTAACAATTTACCGAAGTCAGCTCTTCCAGCTTTCAGAAGAAGAAGCTTTTTTTGCCCGTTAGCAGAGGAATGTGCGGTGATCTAAGCCGCCTTGTTAATGTAAATAATTTACCTTTACCTTTATCCTGATGGGATCTTAATTGTGAATCCCCGGCTTGGCTTGCGGTAATTTATCAATGTCCTCCTTGGCTGAAAAAAAAGATGCTCTGCCTGTTGATGGGAGTGGTAGCAAAAAAAAAAAAAAAATCCTAGGACTTTGAAACAAAGTCAGAGGAGGCACAGACAATGGAAAAACACGAGAGAATGTGAAAGAAACATGAACACACAGTAGACTAATGGCAACTCTTCGCCAATTAAATGAGTGTTTTTTTTGTTTTGTTTTTTTTATCTGATGCTACTGGTCATCTATTGTCTCAGAATATTGATCTATGTTACAATGAACAGCACAGAGAACAATATAAGCATTATGGGGTGGGGGCCATGCTAGCCTGAGAGCATCTGAAGCATTATCGGTGAATCCATTCATTCCAGTTCAAGACATGCTTTATTCTTTGAGACTTGCTAATGCAAAGATGAGCTGGGGGCCGCAGGCCATTCAGAACACTGGACAGTAGCTGGAGTGCACGTGTGCATGTGCATGTGCAAAAATGGGAGAGTGAGGGCTGTGGAGGAGGCGGGGCTGCCTCTATATTTTTCATTCTCGACATATCGGCCTTGGAGGGCCTCGACGGTGCAGTAAAAAGCCATGCATCTTGGTCATGTGACCGTGCAGAGCGTAATTGCAAGTCTGTCTAGCTGAAATGAAAGCAGCGTTTGGCCATTTCTCAACACGAGGGCTAAAACAAGACCGCAAAACCCAAGCACTTCCCTTAGCGAGAAATGTCCCTGCACTCCCACAGCCTGCGCTCTTTACCAGAAGCAGCAGCAGCTGACAAGGCAACCGTGGCTGTGCGTATTTGTGTGTGTGTGTGTGTGTGTGTGTGTGTGCATGTGTGTTTTCACGCTCAAGGTTTAAGCTGGTGTATGCTGATTTATCTGTATTTAATTATGTTGCAACATGGAGTCACAAGTCAGTTATTTGCCCTGTGAAAATCCTCTGAACAAACAGCGCCCAGAAAGTGTGAGAAAGGAACTCGTTGAGTTTCAAAAAAACAGCGCACAGATGTGCTGTGACATGAATATATTTGACCTTCATGAAACCACAGTTGTACAGTTTCAGTCATCTTGTGATTTTTATGAGTATGACAGGTTCAAAGCAAAACGAATTTAAGTGCAAAACTACACCCACTGGCCACTTTATTAAGCACACTTTACTGGTACCAGTTTGGATCCACTTTTGCCTTCAGATCTGCCTTTATTCGTCATTGCATAGCTTCAATCATGTGTTGAAAACATCCCACTGAGATTGTGGTCCAAACTGACATGAGAGCTGTATGTGCGGCAGATGAGTCTGCCGCACATACGGGATGTGTGCTTCTTGATGCACCACATACCAAAGGTGCTCTATTGGATTGAGATCTGGTGACCGCGTAGGCTTCTGAAGCCCAAGTAACAAAATGTAGTGTTCAAGAAACAAGTTTGAGAGGATTTTTTGCTTGATGAGATGTTGTTTTATCTTGCAGGAAGTAACCACTGCAAGAAGTGTACAATGTGTTGATAGAGGGATGGACGTGGACAGCAACAATACTCAGGCTGATGAAATGCTTGATGGGCCCAAAGCCTACTAAGAAAATTGCCTCTCCTTCACAACATTGCCTTTACCAGCCTGTTAAAACAAAGCCAGGATACAACCATGCTTTCATGGGGTTTACGCCGGATTCGGACAATTCTTTACGTTACACCTGAAATCAAGACTACACCTGAATCAGGGAACACAACATTTTTTTTTTTTTTTTTCAGTCTGTTGTTTTCCAGTTTTGGTCAGCCTGTGCAAGTTGCAGTCTCAGTTCTCAGTTCTTAGCTGACTGGAGAGGCACCCACTGTGGTTTTCTGCTTCAAGGTTCAATCTGCTGTGCGTACAGGGATACTATTACTCAAACCACGGTTGCAAGAAGTGATTATTGGAGCTACGTTTTTTGGGCTGTGCAGGAAATTCTGCGTATCTCAGCTGTTTCTAAAATATCCAGTCCAGTCCAACAACCCTGCCGTTCTCAAACCCTAAACCCATTCCGGTGCTTGGTTTCCTCAGCATCCTCTCCACAAGTCGGGATGCCTCACTCGCATTAGGTTGCTGCCATGTGATTGGCTGATTTGCTATTTGTGTTCACTGCTGATAAGTGTTTGTTCTTTTATACTTGGCACATCATAAGGTGATTTCGTATGTGTGCACAGGGGCTGGAGGACATGCTTTATGTATTGCAATGATAAAGGGTCAGCTGAGGGGCACCCTGATCCACTTACCCTCGTCTTTGCTCGTCATTGATCCCTCTGATTCCTCAGATACGCACCACTCCGTGCATTGACATCTAAACATACAGGCAGGAGCTGGAAGGCATACAGTCTTCCATGTCTGAGCTCTTTATTGAACCGTTCGAGAGACTCTAATGATGAACATAGCTTCCAGTAAGACTTGTGTGCCGTTCTCCTTCACCTGCTGTGACCCCTGTTCTCATCTCAGCTGCGATTCCTGCCTTTCAGTCCTTTGTCAATAATTACTTCTGTCTTAGCGTATTTTGTTGGAGTATTTTCTCCCTTTTTATCTCTGCTTTAGTCTCTGCTTTCCTGTCTGTATGACTTTGACCATCCCCCACCTTCTTTTCTGTGTTTCCCCAACCAGCACACCTGCTTTGGGACCCAGCCCTGCGCCTCCCAGCCGGGCTGGGTCGAGAACAGACGGGCCCTGTGTTTTCTGATAATCATCACATAGCTTGCATGCTTGCTCCTCTTCTGTGTCTCTGTGTTCTTTATCCTCAGTGCCCTGCCTGCCAGCTTACCTCAGCCTCCCACCCCTCTGCATCTGTCCCGCCATACATCAGCTGCCTGACAGGCTCACTCAGCGCTCACAATGACTCCGTTTCATTCTTTTCTCCTTTTGTCACAAATTTCATCAATTGCAGCTGTCAATTGCAAAGCACACATGTGGGATAAGTGTTCCCTTCTCAGCAAGCGTGAACAAGTTGAATGATATTTTTTTTTTTTAAAAGGAACATTTCAGCTTTTTTTTTATGCCAAACATATTCGATTTTATCTCAAAAGCCCTTCTACAATAAGCCTTCGTTTCTATTCATCTAACGGCACCCCTTGTGCTTTTTGGTGAAAAACTGCGATGTAATCCGACCAACAGCCAAATGACACGTACAAGTAAAGTGTAAAAAGTATGCTAAATGTTTAGTTGTTTGACTCGACGCCAGGAGCAGCAGCCTCTTGTCTTTGTTTTACACGTTGAATGGCACATCAATGAGATAAAACTGGAAAGCGTGAATGCAAGAAAACTGAAACGTTTACAAGAAATGACAACGACTAAACTTGCTATTTCAGGCTGAATCAATCTCAGGAAGCATGACAGATGTAACGCACTGTGTCACTTCTAAATATAATTTGTTTCACAATGTGAATTTACATGTCACATGAATAGTTGTATGGGTGTGAAAAGTATAATAATTAGATGCTTAGTTGATTTTGACAAATTATCTAAAACAGGGCTTGCCACACTTATAACCCCCAAAATAACAAGAGACTGGTGACTCCCTTTTGGCAAGGTTGGGGGTATTTATTTTTTCTTTTTAGAAATTACAAGAATAAAGTCATAAAATTGAGAGAGCATAGTAGTAATTTTATGAAAGCCCTTACAAAAGGCCACAGTCTTCCCCCTGTGTTTATTGTCATATTCTTGTATACCTAATATAACTTTATTCTTTAATTTTAAAAATGAGTATTACAGCCATTGTTGATTAAAGAAAAAATATTTACTAGCCACACAGAACTAATTTTCCACAAAAAAAACAAAGAAATTTAGATCAATTTCACATATTTGAGAGAAAATACTTTGGATGTTTTCTGATGTGAAATAATTTTCAATGATTAAAAGCATAAATTTGATATAAGTCATCAATTTAGATCATTTTGCGACCCCTTGGAGGGTCCCGATCCCCACTTTGGGAAACCCTGATCTAAAGTAGAGTAGAATAGAAACACTTGCATTGGAGCAATACCATAGTAACTTCATCAGCTTCATTCCTACATATAGAGAAAAGAAAGAGATACAATTCTTTTCATATTGATTTGACATTTTGTATGTAATTAACTATTTTTTAAGGCTGGGCAAGTTAACGCGTTAATTTCGCGTTAATTCATTAGACTATTAACGGCGATATTTATTTTATCGCGCATTAACGCATGTTGCTCACATGCTTTCAGTCAGTGTCAGTCAGCAGGCGCGCTGACTGCAGCGCGCTGTCACGGCAGCACTCCTCCTCCCCCTCCCCTCTCGTACATGGCTCAGCGGCGCCAGCCAATCAGCACGCAGGCTCAGCCTGGCCCGCCCACTGAGCTCTCACACAAACTTAATACACAAACAGCTGAGAGAGACCGCAGCAGCGAAAAAACAAGGGAAGTAGCACCGTTTGGCTTTATTTTAATACCGTAAATGAAATCAAGCTGTGTGTTTTGTAAAAAGCCGGTTCATTTCAGTGGAAACACAACAAATTTATCTAAGCACGTGAAAAAACATGAAAACGTCGAGCCCCAGAAACGGAGAGAGGAGACGAAACTTCTCTCATTGCCCCGACAGACCCACAGACTGATGTCTCTGACTGAGGCGTTTCAGTCCTCCAGGGAACATCCAGATAGATCAGTGGATGGATGGATGGATGGATGGATGGATGGATGTTACTGGAGCCCACACACAACATGTAATTAAGACCTTAAAGGAACCCAGTACATATATTAAAAAGTGTTATTTAAGATAAAATAACATTAGCTAATCCTTTTTTTATCCCACGACGGGGAAATTTATAGGATTAAAGCAACAGGCAGGTGCACACAACACAGACAAAATTACATAAGGATTGAAATATATAAGAGGTGGATTAGCAAAAAAACACTGAACATAACATTATTGTTATTATTATTATTATTATTATTATTATTATTATTATTATTATTATTATTATTATTATTATTTAATTGTAATAATAAAATAAAAACCACAAAACCCAAAAGGTCAACAGTTTCATGGTACATCAAGCTTAGGGACTGGCTAATATACAGCAGGTCAAAAAAGGCCATATTTTGGCTGCAGTGCTGCTGTTCTCTTATGAAGAAAAGATCAACTAGTGCACTAAATTCAATAGATGGGTTGAAAATATCCAGTATAAAATAAGTGCTACAAATGTTACAACACTTTTGTTCATATGGCAGCAGAACAAGTGCTCTTTACACTACTTTTGAATTCATTCTTGGAGTTTGTAAATACAATGCGATTAATCGCGATTAATCGCGATTAATCAGTGCGATTAATCGCGATTAAATATTTTAATCGTTGCCCAGCCCTACTATTTTTAGAGGCATTTCCTTTGTTGTAATTTTAAAATGCAGTCAGGCATTGAAAGACTGAAATAACCCACACTAATGAAAGGGAAGTGATTATAAAACATACCTATGAAACACGCTTTTTTCCTAATCATCAAATCATACCTGATCTTCAGTCAGAAGCCGACATTTTGTCTCTAGTGATTGACGGGGAAAGAACCAAGGATTTTCCTCCTTCCTTTTTTCATTTAGAGGGAGAAAACAAGCTTAGTTTTTAGTGATCCCTCTCAATTTTAGATGCCACGTTTATATTAATTCCTTGTTTGTTGGTACCGGCTGTAAAATAATCCAATGATTGCAGCAATAATCCCGTTTTACTTGTGCAGTTTTAGCACACACCTGTGGAAGGGACAGGGGAGGGAGACAGCTTCTCCCTTTTTTGAACTGCTTTAAAACATTATATATAAAAATGGCAGTGGGGGTTTTAAAGTCTGCTGGAAACTTAAGTTGATCAGTCGCCTCGAGTTTTTACCAAGCACACATGATGGTAAAAAAGTGAATCTTCCAATACAACTCATGGAAAGAAAGTGCATTTCTGTCTCTCTTCCACTTACTTCATATTTTCAGCTCTAAACCAGCCTGACAGTCTGTTTTTTTTTTTTTCTCCCTGCAAGTCCCTTCACTCCCCCTGCCTCGTCTGTCTCTTGATGCAGGTGTTCCCATTGCTTTAGGTTTGAAAAGCAAAGAATCTAGCGAAGGCTGAGGCTATTGAGCTAATGGTTCCTCGTTCCCCACCCACACTGCTTATTAAGCCTGCTTTAAATAGCCGAAAAAAAAGAGATGGAGAGAAGCGGCAGTCGCTTCCCTCCAAAAACCCTATTCATGGATCTCACACTGTGTGTTACTTCACTGGCGGCGTGAGCCAGGATACCATCTTTCAGTGTCATTATGTGATCAAGTGTTCCTCAGTCATCCAGCGGCCTGCGCAGTTTGTACTTGAGGGAATGAAAAACCCCCGCGGGCCCCTTCTAAGTGTCTATTGTGTCTGTGTAAAGAAACCCAGATGGAACAGGGGCCCCTGATGTAGGAGAAATTGTTCATTTATTAATTCATGCTATCAGGTTGCTGGGTTTCATGTTTTACAAAAAGTGCCAGCTAGGAACAGATTAGCTATCAACACCAGCTGTTCAGGCTTGACAGGCTTGGACTCTCTGTCCCCTTTCTGCCGCTCCTGAGGTACCAGCCGATCTGCATTCGTATATGTTTGTCTTCGCTATTATTTTCCGGCCTCCACGGCTCCTCTTTTCTGTGAACATGGGGAAATTGGGATCAGCCAGATGGACTGAGTCTGGAATGAATCAGGAAGATCAATACTTCCCGGCCTTACTGAGAAGATCTGGCCTGACTGACAGACATCTGACGGCTCTGACCCGACCAAGTCCACGTTGGTCTATGGTTTGAATCCCGTCTGGTTATGTTTACAGTAGAAATGTTTCAATTTTATTTTGAAATGTTCAAACTATTTGTGGACGACTTTTCTTTCCAACCCATCAGTCAGAGTTTCAAAAGCTGCAAACCAGCTATAAATTCCATTTAAGGTTTTTAGAAAGTCATTTTTTTCCACATACTTTTTCTTTTAACCTTTAACAAACTCTGTTACTTTGTTGGAATCAGAAATCTCCGACAAAAGGACACATTGGTGCACTAGTTCCAAAAAAGCAACATACCTCACCTCGTAGTTCTCTATTCACAACACATTTAGTGAAAAACAGTCTAGCAAAATGTCAAAAAGCTGCACAGGAAAGCCACAAAGAACCTGGTTTCATTGTTTTGCTCTTTGATTATACACAGGGGCTGAGTGAAAAGTTTATCTTCATCTACAGAAATAACCTTTTCAGTGGGAAAATTGGTGTGTGCTGTTTTTTTTTTTCTTCTTCTTTTTTTGTGTGTGTTTTTGTAATTGACATACAGAGAAAGAAAAGAGGTTTGCTGATGAATGAGAATACTGTAACCACTTGACACCAAGTCTGATCTTCTTATTTTACCTCTTCTATTAATCTATGTCCTCAGACAAGTCTGAGCAAACCAGTGTTCTTACAAAAAAAAAAAAAAAAAACCTGGTCGGTGTATCAGCTTACATCCCCTCCCCACCTGCTTGACACCAGCACGTTCTAAGGCTCTTTTTTTTTTTTTTGATGATAAACAGTGACAGGGTTGAGCGGAGTTTCACGGTTCCTGCCTGTCTTCCGGCTGCAGCGTCTGGTGTGTGTTTGATGTAGTCCAGGCTCACCGGCCCCGTCTCTGACGGTTGGCCCGTGACACCTAACTCAGACAGAGCTGAAGTCTGAAGGAGACAAAGGAAGGAAGGAAGGAATGAAAGAAGGAAGGAAGATTGGAAAGGAGGAATAAAGCATTTTCAAAAAGAAAGAAAAACAGCAGTGAATTTTCACTGTGTCAGTGTTTATACACTTGTAATAAAGATTGAGGCTTTTATTTCATCAACAGCTTACGAATTAAGGAGCGGCTAAGAGTTTGAATTTATCTCCACGAGTTCACTTTTTTAGCTCGCATTTCAATGTGAATTTTCATGTTTGTCACTAAGACCAACAATAAAGTGTTAGAACAAAACTGGAACATAATCTCTAAATCCAGGTTTTCAGTCAGATATGTTTATGTCTTCTGCTCGGTCCTTTAGGAAGTATCACAATCTCCAACAAACACTATGTTGCCAAGATTATTGACTCACTGATCCAAACCATTGAGATCAAGTGTCCTAATCACTTCCAAGGCCACAGGTAAATTAAAACTACCATAGAGGCATGCAGACTTCTTCTCCAAACATTTTATAAAACAATGGGCAGCCCCGTGACTTGAGCGCCTGAGGGTGTGGTACTGTAATCGGCTGCAACCTGTCCAAGAAGTCTAGTCATGAAATTTCTTCATTACTTGATATCTCACAGTCGCTGTTATTATCACAGTGTGGGATTAGGAACAGCAGCAACGCAACCATGAATTGTCAACATCACAGAGCGGGGGCCGACAGATATATATGCACTGAGCATATATCGATGATAGAAAAAAAGGGTCAATAAAAAGTTAAATACAATAACAGTTTACCTTCCTTTAGAATTCTGGCTATGTAGATTAATATTACAGTCATAACATCCTCCCAACCAATCACAAACACAGACCCGGGAACTCTCCGCCCCCTTCAAAGAGTTCAGAGAGCACATGTTCTTTTTTTCTTTTTTTAAAACTTGCCGTTTTAGTAAAAAGTTGGTTGAATGAAGGCTTGAGTTTTAATTCAGTGTTTGTGTGTTCTGTATCTAAAAATAGGTCGCTAAGCAACAGCAAAAAATGGCCAGGGCTGGACCTAAAATATATGATTTGAATTTGTTGATAATTATTGATATTTATCAATATCATTTCTATTTTATTGATATGCTTCTTTTCTATATCGTCCAGCCCTGGCTTCATGGCATGTTTTTCCATGGCTAAACACATGTAATGCTTACATCACAAAGTGTTGAACACAGTGGTATAAAGCACATCGCCACTGGCCCTAAAGCAGTAGAGACATGTTCTGCAATGTTCTACTGTGACGAATGATGTTTCCCTGTCTGGCAATACAATGAGCAAATCTAGCTTTGGCAGTTAACCCCTGGAAGGAAACTTATCATTCTAGTGCAAGGGTTAAAGCAAAAATAATCAATTTGACTGAAAATTATTCTAGTCAGCCCATATTTTCCCGGGGCCATGGACGTCATGCCACATTACGTACCACACTTGCTTATTGTGCAAACTTTAACCAAATCTGGCAGTTTTAAAATATGCATTGACAATTCTTGTATCTCTCCCACCTTTCAGCTTGAGAGCCTTGGTGTCATCCTGGACAGCCCTCTCCATCCTCTCCTTCACTTTCCACATCCAGAACATATCCTTGGTAACTTACTTTCATTTTTGCAGCATGAACATACAAGGCCAACCACAACCTTGTCCTTTGGTAAATTTCTGACTTCATCTCTATCCAAGTGAATGCATGGTCAAATTATTTGCTTTGCTGTTTGCCTTTTTATTATTTTATTTAGTACCATGTTTATCCATAGGGTGATCTTAAGAGGCTTATAAATAAAATGTTACATCACAATAAAAGGGGAACCATACTACTGAAATACTGCAGACAACAGGGAAGTGATTTAAAACTAACTAAAAGTGGGACTTTGTGGTTACACGCATGGTTGGCCATGGATCCGGGTGCTTCGGATCTGTAGCTGTTTCACAGGGTTACCAGATCTCAAATGACCAAATGTGGGACAGCAGGATGCTTGTGTACATTTTGATTCAACACGGATAGCACATTACAACAATCAGTCTCTGCTTTGGCCATTATTGTGCAACAATTAATAGCAACTCATGAGTTTGCTAGGGTTAAGGTCATTCAAGTTTGGGTAATATTGTGTCAGCACACCACCTCTGCCTTTCTGTAAAAGTAAGTACACCATTCTAATTCACAACAGTCTAATCTTGAATGTCAATTTGGATAAGTACATCTGGAAGGTAAGTAGAAAAATATGGATAGTTTATAGTCATCACTATAGTTTATAGTTATCACTATAAACTATCCATATCTTTATATAAATATTGTGAAATCAAGGACTGTAATATATATATAGATAGATAGATAGATAGATAGATAGATATATAGATAGATAGATAGATAGATAGATAGATAGATAGATAGATAGATAGATAGATAGATAGATAGATAGATAGATAGATAGATAGATAGATAGATAGATAGATAGATAGATAGATAGATAGATAGATAGATAGATAGATAGATAGATAGATAGATAGATAGATGTTCCTTTAACTTTGTCAATAGGTGCAGTTTGCCGTGCCCAATGGTCTGACTGGATTGTCCTGCACAGATGAGCAGCGCCATCCCCAAAAGGCTGAATGGTGAATGTTTCCTGCACCACAAAGAATTAAATGGCCCACAAATATGCCATAAGAGAAATGTTTAAACTTAGCAATGTTTTACTATTATGAAAGTGAAATTTAATTACATTTTATGTAAACAAATTGCATAAATTAATAAATTGAATTGATGAAATACTGTATCTTCTTGCCAGTACCTTTATGTACATAAGATACACTTCAGTTCTTTACATGTGCTTAGGACAACATCTACTTGATCAAAATATGACTAAATGCAAATTACATTAGCAAGTGAAAATAGGCTTAAAAAAGTAAATAATAATAATAATAATAATAATAATAATAATAATAATAAATAAATAATAATAAAATAAACATTTTACTTGGACACAACTTTTGTATCTGTAAACTTTTAAACAGTCTTAAATTAAGGATATGTAATACTTAAAGTTATTAAAAAATGAAAAGTAATTCCAAAATGTAAATCCTCATGGTGCTGTACAAAGACATATTTAAAAGTGGAGATCCAAAACGCATTGCTGTGTATTATATCTCCACTGGTTCACAGTAAAATATAACTATTTAGCAGTGCAGAATAGATACCTAGAAAAAAAATGTTAAAGACAAATGTTTACAAATGAAAGTGCAATCAAGGCATTACATATGGGTTGAAATTGTTGGGCAGGCCAAATAAATAAGCTGCATGCACTGACCCAATTCCTTAAATATCTAGTAAAACGTGGTCTGTCAGTGATCTTGCTTTTCTAATTCAGACAGTAAAGGGAAAAACTAAAGTACTTTTTTTCAATACACAGCTTAAGTGGGTTTAAATTGCTACGATTAGGGAGAATTATTGAAAAGTCGTTTTATTAGAAGTGTAAAAAATTACTCCTCCCAAGGACTAATGCTATTGCTTTCAAGTGAACAACAAGAACTAATCAAGAAAGTATGCTTTAATCCTTGCCAGTGGTTTGAGAATGCACATATGCTGATAATGGCCAGACGAGTTACTCATAGGTGCTTAATTAAACACGTGTGTCTGAGCCGCCTGTAGCACTAACCTTTAAGAGGAAGTAACTGCTCCTCAAATGTTTTACATGAGATTTCTGTGAAATCTTATCAAAATGCTCCTCACTTCTATTTTGCAAGCTAATTGAAGAGTCATTTAGGGCTTTGAGTGTTTAACAGTTTTAAAATAGATATCTCTCATTCTTGTGAGGTTAAGCTGTAACCCATCTAAAATTATTTTTTTCCTACTAATATTTTTTTTTCATTGTATGATATTTAAAGATAGGGTAGTAGTATTAAAATAGGATGACACAACAGTGCAATTGCATTGCTTTGAAAAGTGTATGAAACAGACTTTGCATACATTATTTTTTTTAAAATTGTTCCATCCCAATTTTTCAGAGGCCTTGTCAAAGTCATCACACATGCAGTGTAGCACTTAAAAAAATGGCAGTTAAAAAAAAAAGAAAAAGCAAAGCATGCTTTTAAATTTTGCTTGAAAATGAATGTTACAAATTTACAATATCATTCAGGATGAGACAGAATAAAAAAAATCATGGTTGACTGACATCATCATGTAACAAACTAAAAAAGAGGTAAAGTGAGTCTTTCTATCTCACAATTTGATGATTATTGTTGTGTCAGGCAACACAGTCCAAGACTACAACCATTCAAAAACCTAATCTTAGGTGTTGTGTGTTCACGATGATATGAAAACAGATTTTTTGATGTGTTTGCCTCTTTTCTCACTGGTCAGTCTTTGGCCTTGTAACCACGTATTTAAAAAAAATTAAAATAAATATGCATAAATATATACAATATATATATATATATATATATATATATATATATATATATATATATATATATATATATATATATTATATATATATATATATATATATATATATATATATATCTATATATATATATATATATATATATATATATATATATAGTCAACACATTGGCACGGATCACAACAATTCAGTACATTACAGACAATTTCATAGCACACCATCCATCTTGAAGGAGCTGGAATATTTTTCTCTGGAAGAATGGGCAAAAATCCCAGAGGCAAGATGTGGCGAGCTCACAGAGACTGATCCAAAGCGACTTGCAGCAGGAATTGGGGCAAAACGTGGCTCTACAAAGTACTGAATTGATGGGGGGAGGGGTGCAGATAGTTATGCATGATGTGGCTTTCTTTTAATTTGTCCTCTGTCATTTTCTTCACAATAATATGCAGCTTAAGCGAAAATTCAGACTGAAGAAACTCTATTGCCTACCTCCATCAATCAGGGACTCATCTGCCTCCGACGCAAGCCAATCAGCTTTGAACTGCTCCTCCTCAAAGCCAATCAGCATCCTGGGTTCATCTTAAAAAGAACTCCACATCCTCGTTTCGGCCTTCTGCTCAGCGAGCAAGCGGTGGCTGCGCGTGTCTGGTTTGGACTCTGATGACCGGTTTCAACCCACCTCCATCCCCTTCTCCACCATCGTACCAAGCTCCGCCTGGCTTTCCTACGGTCCTCCTTCAACCTCGTCCTCAGAGTGTAATTCCTCCTGGACTCTCATGGAATTCCCAGTCACTCCTTAAAACGGTCCGGCAGAAGGCCGCCATGTTGAGCCTGGTTCTGCCAGAGGTTTCTTCCCAAGGGGGAGTTTTTTCTCTCCACAGTCGCTTCATGCTTGCTCATCATGGACAGTTCATGCAAACCTGTGTTTATCAAGTTGGACATCAAGCTCAAACAGATCATCATATGGACTGAACAAACTTTGCTTATCTCCACTCCACCACCAGTTTCAGACCCGGGGGGAAATATCCCTATTCTCATACGCCTGCTAATGCATATTCAAGTATAATTCAGCGTGAATTTTTCCTGCCGAGGTCTGAGCGCCAAACTCTTAAAATATTGTATCAATAAAATTCTTCTAATTGCCTTTTCTTTCTGTGTGAGTTTTTCAGATTGAAATAATAATACAGCTGCATGTTCAGTAAATAGTGGTGCAAACTCTCAAACAATCAATTTTCATTACAGGTTGTGAACATGGAACATGCCAACTCTATGTCAAACACCTATTTTCTTAACTTGCTTCAACCAGTGTAGTCAGAGCCAATCCCCACAGACATCGGGAGAAGAACCACGTCAACATTTCTGACCTTGTGCAATGTGTACCATCTGATACTGTTTTGGGGAGACGCTGAGCGTCATAGTTTTCATGCAGGAAATGACTAGCTGACCATATCATTCAACTTTTGGTAATATCTCTGCTGATGCTAAATTTATTCCGCAGCTGTAAGGTGTAACACAGTTTACTCTGAAATGCTAATTTTAATACAGTTCGAGCAAATGTATTTGTATTCCTGGCACTTTCAGTTTCCTCTCGGGCACTTCTAAAACAAGCATGTGATAAGGGGTTCGGCTGGAGGTCATGGTGAGTCACAAAGCAGAGCAGGCTCGTGTTTCCTCCCAGGGGAGTCACAGAGTGTTTCATTCTTCCCTGTTGGGGCGGTATGTGGATGGGTAGGCAAAGGGAATCCCACAATATGATGATGAAACTCCACAGTGCCTCCCTTTACTCAGCATGAGCTCTTGTGTCTGCCTTCTGTTTTTTCCCCCTCACTCCAGCCCTTTGGTAAAGCAGACATACTAAAGGCACACATGTGTGTCCCTCATATCCTCCGTCTGAGACCAAAGCTTTGAGTGCAAGGTCTAGTGGAGTTAAGAAGTAAAATCACATTTGCTCTTTATAGATTATTGCTTAGTTCTACTCTGTAACTTTGGCGGATTTCCACTTTTCAAGCTTTGTTTTTGAACGCGCAACCATGAAGCGTGGTAATTTAGATATGTGTTTCTCGGGACAGCTGGTGCCTCTTTGACAAAGAACATTACTTGCAACGAAAGTAAATGAGCTTCAGCGGAAAACAGAGTGATATGCTTTGAACACGATCACCGTCGTGATGCAATAATGTGCAATGTGCCCTTTCAAAATTTTCTGGGGAATTAGCCTGGTTTGCGAAAATGTCATGGCCATTGCTCACCTTGGCGTTGTGCTTTCTCCCCCGTTAGCGTGTGACCTTATTTTTCTTATCAGCGGCAGCCATGCAAGACCTCTGCTCATCTGCTTATGTGGCGAATGTTTGTGGTGCTCCAAAATGTATTTGACAGGATATGGGTTTTAAGTTCTTTTTTTTTTCTTTTGTGGGGACATTCATTTGGTTGAGAACTGGACTGTACAGTATGCTTTTTCATATTTTGTCACCTTATAAACCAGAATGATTTTACTGTGATTTTGTTTGGTAGACCAGCAGCACAAAGTAGTGTTGAAAAAATACAGACCTTTATATACTTAAATAAAATCCAGCACAACCAATTAGACTATAGAGTCCCCATTGCATGTAAGTTAGACACAGAGTCAAGTACTGTATCCACACAGAAAAGCTTTGAGCATATAAATAAAACACAGCCCTATCTCCGAACTCCGCCATTGTTGTTTGGGTTGGCGCATGTGGGATACATGCCAGTTTGTAGCTGGTTATGTGGACAGTAAAACATGGTGCTGGCAGTATTGTGCTATGGAAAGATTGTACTTCTATAAGGAAAGCAAAGCTGGTCAGTGATAAGACCAAGGCAACATGTGAGGCCTTCACCAAACAGCTGCCTTTATGCTGAGGTTAAAGTACACACAAGGGGACTCCATTTACTAATTAGCCACCTTCTAAATACAAATGCTTTTTATTCAGGGTAATCAGAGTAAATGGAATTGGAAAAAAAAATGCAGACAATGAAATCTGTGGTTACAAGGTGATAAAATGTGAGAAAAAGTTCAGAAGCTTTATATACTTTTGCAAGGCAGTTACCGTTTTGTTTTGACAGCATTGTTTTTTTCATGATCGACCTAACGGCAAAGTGATTGAGTCTCCTGAATATTTGATGTAAATGTAATAGAGAAAGTCATAAAAGCTCTGCAGATCTTAATTTATCCAGATGGAGAAGTCATTGATTTAACCTGCAAATTTATGAATGGCATCTACCTTCCCTTCCTTCCACAGCTCACAGCAGTATATGTTATGCTCATAAATCTAACATCCAAATTACACTGAGGGCTTTTTCACCTCCTGCAATTTATTTTCCAGGGGTTTTAACTATCTCACTTGAATTATTTAGTTGTGGATTTGATAGAGAGAGTGTGGAGCAGCTATTGACCCAAAAGATTTAGATCTCGTTTTCAGCTAAATGGCAGCATAAAACAGTTGGTGGAAGAACTGGCAGATAAGGATATTTCCTCTCAATAAAAAAAGGTGAATAAATAAGCAGAAGAAAGCAAAAAGGCTGAGAATTTTCTATATAAATTATGACTTTTTGTAGAAAATTATATTCAGTAAATGAGCTGTGCAATGCAGAATCTTGGGCAGCAGATGTAGCAAGGGGTCACCGGTAAAAGCCCAAGGCCAGCAACCCTAATACCGGCTCAGACAGCCACACTTCTGCGATGATAATGATGATTCAAGGAATCATGCATCTGGGTCAATATGCTTCACTGCCAGAGCTTCAAGGAGGGTTGGGAGGGACACAGGACGGAGCACAGGGATCAATACATAATATCTTACAAATTGAATTTGACCTGGATCGACCCGGAGGGTGTGCGCGACCGGCTGAGACCTGTGGCCGAGTGCGCGGTAAATCCTTCTGATCAGTATAGAAATAGGCAGACAGGAAGGGGTGAAGTGGGGGGGGGGAAGGTGGGGCATCTTCTCAGAGGGGTGTCCATTCAGGGGGAAAGAGGCGTGAAGAGTTTGGGTGATAGAGGACAGTGAATATGGCCAAGGAGAGGTGATGTAGTGAGGGGGAAGAGACAGAGGCAGTACCGGTTTATTACCTCCAGTCAGGGGGTCGCCCACTTCTCCAGGGCATTACCTTCAAGGGGCTTCACCGCCAATCCATCTCTGTAATAGTCAACTTGTTTGGCCACAGTCAATTTTATGCTCTAATCCCGTGTTCTTCAAATGCTGCGTGTGTCTGCGTGGGTTGAATCCAACCACAAAGTCTTTCTTCAGATAGAGTAGAGTAATGAGAACTAGCACATTCTGACAACCACGTATATTCAGATCCAATCAGGGGTTCATGTACTCTGATTACCGAGATCTCATCTTCTCATCTCTTTTGGGGTTTTTAATGATGAATTTATTTTAACCTTTTTTTTTTATTTTGAACCATTTTTCAAGGTAGACTCATAATGCAGTAGACACCTTTAGTAAGTTTTATTAAGAATTGGGCATTAAACTGGTCATTTGGTCATATTGCAAATTTCTTCTGATTAACAAATGTGGGCTATGAATATATAGATGCACTCCTGCCATTGTTTTGACTTAATGTACCTCAGTAAACTGTAAATGTAAGTCATTACCTTGCTCTGCAATACATACATAAATAGCTAGTACATACCCGTTGCAATTAAACATATCTATGTGCTGTTGATATAATTTACTCTGTATAATACTATACCAAATATTATTTAACTACTGCTGAATCTGTTCTGGTCAGAACTAATCTGCATGTTGTTGCCTTGTACTTGTGACATGTACAATCATAATAGAATTGAATCTGAAATTGCTCTAGCACCACAATGAAACACCAGTATGTGTCAATGTTTCAAACTCTAGCGTTTGACCTTTGGTACAATGTACAAAAATATGAGGTAGTCAGCCATCTTTACTGTCCCATCCAGAATCACCAGGACCCCTGGCACAGAAAAATACCCCAAAAATACCCCATCCAGCAGGCTAGACTGCTTATCAAGTATTAAATTGAAAGCTTGTGGATAAAAAAGATTATACTTAAAGCTAGAGTCTGTGATTTTTCCAGAAGTTTCCCCAAGGCTCTTTTTAAATAACTGTGCATGTTCAAGACCTGTACCTGCTCTTCTGCTCCTCTGGGGGATTGGGTGAAAAACAATCTCCCAAATGTGCTCTGGTCTTATTTCTTTCTACTGAGGCCTACTCTTCTTCTCATAAACGTGTACACGGTTCGCTTCTTGCGACTCTCAGCCATATTCAAAGTATACAGTGAGAGCAGCGGAGCTACAATGAACGGCTATCACTGAAGCTAACCGGATACATAAACACTAGAGGGGCAGGACCAAAACTCTGACCAATACCTGCCCTTTGGTGTGAATGGCAGTGATTGGTCAGAGTTTTTACAGGCCTGCAGCTCTCACAAAGATAGATTCTTTTAATCTCCTTTTTCCGATTACATAATATATTGACTACTTTCAGCATGGAACTACCCTTTTAGTCAGTACCACAAAAAGTGTTTCTGAACAGGATTACCAACTATAGCTTTAACTTGATGGTATGTAGGCCAATAACACACTTCTAAGGCTACGTTCACACTGCAGCCTGAAGTGACCCAATTCCGATGTTTTTACCCATATGTGACCTGGATCTGATCTTTTTATGACAGTCTGAACAACACAGATCGGATTTTTTCAAATGCGACCCAGGCCACTTGGATATGTGGTCCTGAATCCGATACGTATCTGATCTTTTCAAATGCGACCTGTGTCTGTACGGCCGGGTCGCATTCATCTGACCTGTACGTCACAGATACTCGACAAACGTCACTATTCTGCGTCCTGCTATGCAGAAGCGTGAAGAAAGACGACACCCATAGCGGACTACCATGAGAAGAGCATTCAATGGAGAGAAAGCTCCGGTTAGAAAATAAATTAATGACCGCAAAATGTGCGCCAGTATTACAATCCATGTTTACTTCCGCAAACACTGAGGACGCTTGCTACGTGTGATGTCATCGCGTCCTCAAGTGCGCATGCGGGACCCTTAGGTTGAACGCTTTCAGTTCACACAGGAGATCACATACAAGTCGCATATATTTGGAAATGTGAACGGACATGCAAAAAAATCTGATTTCACAAAAAAATTGACCATTAAAACCTGCAGTGTGAATGTAGCCTTAGATTGTTAAATTAGAATATAGGTTCCATTGACGTGATTCCATTCACAATCGGATTGAAATGTATTTGGATAAAAAAAAAATTATTGGATTGGACTGTTTATTTGGACACACGATCAATTAAATCCAATCTGATGCGTGTTTATATACACCATGCACGTTATATATTACATGCACGTTGATCGGATTATCAATTGGCATAAACCGCCCCTCGCATTCAGATTACAATTTCATTCCGATTGAGCTTAATCCGGATAGTTCAGAAACACACCCATTTTTTGTCAGGTAAAGAGAAACAGACATAACTTTTCTTCCAGGGAATCCCTGTCTCATGCACAGTATGACAGAAATCAGTAGAAAGTACAGGCACAACATCACAGCTGCCTACAATTTTAAAAACCACAGAAAAAGAAAGAAATGGTGGATATCAGGGGACTGCTATGGCTGCTGACTCTTATGAATATGGACACGGCTGGGCATGGATATAAGTCAAAGTTACCTTGAGCGACAGTTGAACCTCATCGTCTGTCTGGAAAACTGTATTCTGTGCCATCTCAAAGAGTTGACTGTATGTCTTAGGTGTGTTAAAAGAAAAAAGCGCCTGCTCTTTCAGATAACATATGTATTAGAGAGAGAGAGAGAAACAAAATTTGAATTATAAAATAAAACAATAATTCGTCAACATGCCATCGATAGCGTCAGAAACATTGTCTGAATTTTCTCAGGCCAAACCGGAGGTCAAAGCGAAAAACAATACATGTAACTTAAAAGCTCTTGGTCAATTCTAACCCACAAGACCCTTTGGTACGGCCCCGGCTCCGGTGACACGGGGGCTGATGTGTGGGTGTCGTTTACATGGGGGGCTCCGTAGACGGGCAGCTTACTGAGGTTCAGGGCACATTTATTTCAGTCTGTCTAATTGACATGTTGAGATCGATGGGGGAACAGAAAGCCTCTCTACAGAGTCTGCCAATACAGAGTCACTCCCTTGGGCCCCTGCACGCCGGGGCCCCGCTATCCTATCAGTCACAACTATAGCACTAAACCAAGAGACACAGCACCCCCACCCCACATCACTTATATGCACACCCAGATGGAAACATAAATGCAGACCGGCTACCAGAAACTGACCACCGCAGACACATATGCTCACAGACAAACACACTAAATCCCTATTGATCATGGCCACCCTGTGCACCAGTGACCCCCACAGTTTTGGAAGATGAGGCTGGGGGGGTAGTACGGAGAGAGGGTCTTGGATGATTTACTAATCCCACCAAATATAAAACAGGTTCACAATCAGTTGTTTGTGCTGGATGACTTGTGATGTGCCTTATGCATGGATAAAATTGTTTACGTGAAGCAAAGATTGTTTTGTTGAATCAGACATACTTTCAGTGTGACATACCGTTACATTTTTGGACATTTTAAAGCATCTAAATATTTTTTGTCATGGTGCACTCAGTATTTTCCTGGTCAATATCAATTTCCAGTGTTCTTTGAACTCTAAAATCATCCTAATGGATCACATCAACTATGTGCTTTTTATTACAACTTAGTCCAAAATGATCGCTGTAGATTTTTGATAATGGACATTCCAGTTTGCTCTCGTCCTCTTTACAGACCGCTTCTAGGAAGGCCAGCTTGTCAATAGGGAGCGCTCAGGTGCTGCCCCCATCAATTCTGCAGAAAAAGGTGTAGACACAGTAAACATTAATTACGAAATAGAGTTATTATCATATCTGTATTTGAGGTTTTGTTAACTCTAAATTCCTATTTTTTTAACGGCAAGGGACACCAGACAAATTAGTGTGTAAGCATGTTTTTAAACTTTTGGCTTCTTTGTGACTTAAACCTGGTCTCTCATTGGTTACTTCAACATTGGCCGTAGCCAATCAGAGCTTTTTATCATTCTTCATCAAATCGGATTCATTTACAATACCTATCAATCAAAGTCACATCCATGGCATCTTAGACTGTGCGAATGTTAAGGTTGAAACACACCCTCCTATCCGACAGAATCTGTACAGATCTTTTTCCTGACCTAATGACTGTGTAGATGCTCCCTCTACAGTCCACTGACTACAGAGCAGACGAGTGAATGAATGCCTGGTTGTAGAGTCTGAGCAGAGGGGGTCAGAGAATGGATCACCCACTTAATTTCTATGATCCTGCATGATAGCCAACTAAAATTACCAATTCTGATCAAGTGAACTTTGGATGTATAATGACAAAACGGATGTGTTCCTTAGAGAGAGCAAAGGAACTACTAGCAGTTACAGAGCACAGGGAATTATTCAGGGTTTATTTGACCTATTATACTTCCCACAATGCCTGGGAAAAACTGATAGGGACTGGATAATAAACAGTGCGTCAAAAAAAATGCTTGTTTTGCCAAATATTCTGGCTGTTCTCTTAAAAAATGTAGAAAAGCTAAACTAGTACACTATATTACATAGATGGGATGAAAATCATAAAATACAGAAAGCTGTAAGAGAGATTGTGTGTGCTGGGGGGACTGTCAGTCGCCACTGGTGATGTTTTGATTTTGCCAAATGCGCCTGAAATTCACGCAGTGTTCTCCCAATCAGCCAAGCCAGGTTACAGCAAAAGTACAGTATACCATCAAATACAAATCTCTGAGTCTGAACTCTGAGTAGGTGTTTTAAGTCTTCTGTGATTTAAAAAACTCAGGTGTGCATTCAAGCTTGTTTTATGGAAGATATTTGCTATCCACACTATGAGACCTTTTGGTTTCCGCTTTGTGGGTCACCACAGCATGTCATTACAATTTGCACACAGACTTGACTGAATTTTTATGCCAGATGCTGTTCGTGACGCAACCGGAAAGTGATTTTAAATCACTTTCCGGGCCTGGTAGCTTTAATACCCAATGATCTGCCCTACTAGAGACACTGATCCGAATACTGGAGATAGACATTTGAACATAATCTTTTTAGTGATTAACCATCATAATTTATAACTACTACCATTCTCAAACTAGTCGTATGTTTTAAATGTCAGTGTTTTCGTGTGAGCGTGCGTGTGTGTTTGTGTGTTTGAGGGTTGTGCAAACAGTTAATAACTTCTATGTTCCTCCAGCACCTGTCTCTTGTCTTTTATGGGGATATAAGAAAGGGGTGGGTAAAGGGTGAAGGGACAAGGAGTCATTACTGGTCCAAAAGGCAGGTGTTCGCTGATAGGTAATTGTGTGTTCTAGTGCATGTGCACATTAGACGCTGGAGCAGGACCTCCCATCATACAACCTCCAGAGCATCACAGTGCATGAAGTGATGGTTTGGGGTTTACCCCTATTTGCATTTCGTCACGCGTCCTCTTAAGCCTCCCTATCTTATTGCACGTGTCTCATTGTTCATAACCACCCCCAACAACATGCACAGACACACTATTGTAAAGTCTTCCCCTTCCCCCCATTGAAAAGAGGTTTGCCGTCTAGGGATTTAGCTTTGAGGGTCAAACGAAATCTGATTCCACCTTTTCTTCAAAACCTGTGGTGCAAAGCAGATGCATTCAAGTGCCAGCTAATTTTTGAAGATAATGACAGCAGCCAAGATGTAAAGTAAGATCTTTGAATTACAAGTGAAGAAGGAAAAGGATCAATAATAAGTGAAATGTCTTCCTTGCCTGTCTGGTTAATCTTTGAATTATATATTTGTATCTTTAATCAAATAAACAAGGGGTACCCTGAATGTAGTTATTGAATGTTTCAACAAACCTCTTTGTCTACAACATTTGAAGAAATTTGTTTTATGTATTTTAGCCAAGAGGAAATCAGGTAAGATCATTGCAGATGCACTGGTCAGAATACTAGCGTGTGTTTGAGTGGTCTGCAAATAAACAAAAATGCACATGGTGCCAATATGCTCTTTGTAATGCTTTTACAAGCCAACATAGATTTAGACTGATTTAGATTTGTCTTTAAAAAGTTTACAGAATATATATTTTGGGTTATTCTGCAGAGAGTGATCATCAATTGCCAATATTAAAAGCAGAGTTCAATTTCATTTGTAGGAGAACAGTTATTGTTGGACAAGATCTTTTTCTATTTTATTAAAACAAAGACAAGGTAAATATGGAGCTGTCAGATTAATTGTAAGATCTTATAGTAGCAGATTGTCCAGTTAGCACAGCCAGTACTAAACAGCTGTCTCCGTGTGCATTCCATGGAAATTTTAGATCGCTTGACTTTGATCTCTAAAATGCTGTATTAAAAAACAGCATGATCCAAGACAAATAGGGGAAGAAATCTCAAAAGGGTGGAACAGAGCAACCTTGGTGTTTACCAATCAGCCTTCGTGTTATTTCCGAAAAGGAATATCTCTGTCTTGCTGCAGGCATGTCTCAAAATGCTCTAGATAGAAAACACTTTCCTTTAAATTAGCTTTTTCCATCTCTGAGCTTGCTCTGGTCTCATTTGTAACACCTCCCTGAAAAATACAAACCCCTTATTTGTCCCTTCTCTTAATAGGAGCTCCTACACTGAAGAGTGTTGTTGTAAGGGCATCTGGATAGGAATTCGTATGTGTAACGTAGGTGTAGGTGTGAAGCTGAAATTCAGCCGAACACAGAGTTACGTTAAATATGGTTTATTGGAAATGTTCAATGGAGACGGACCAGGAGTTGCTGACAGAACCAGACTTGCACAGAAAACACCACGGCGGCAGAGCACATCAGGTGATGCAACGATCAGACGGGGAGTGAGGCAAGAATCTGAAGGCAGGTGAACAGGTGACCAGAGTTGACAGTAATTACTGGCAGCAGGTGGAGCTGATCTGAGCTGACTGGAGACTGAGGTGTGGACAGAGTTGATTGGGTGGTGACAGATGCCTGTTGGCTGAGGGGAGTGGAAAATAAATAGTCCAGAACAAAGCAAACAAAAACCTAAATCATGACAGTATGCTGCATTTATTGGGGGAAAAGGGTGCGTTTTTTGGTAGGATTGTTGAGTTTTCTACTACACCACTCATGTGTCTACAAATTCTCCCTGAGCTGTGGATCTCTGCAGCTCTTCCAACGTTGCCACAACTTTGGCAACAATTGCATCGCAGGCCTGTCTGGTGGGTTTGATGTCTTCACTATTGTTCTCTAAGAATCTCCTGAGGGATTCACAGTACAGCTGGATTTATACTGAGATTAAATAATAAACCACTGGACTCTATTTATAAAAGGCCGTCGGCTGCCATGGATTTTACTGAAGCGTGTCACATTAAAGGAGGCTATACACAAATGCATCTTTTGCAATTTTCTTTGAAAAAAGTTTCTTTGTAAAATAAATGACATACAACAATTCTGCATAGTTGTTTTTACACTGACTTTTACGCTGACATTTTTTCAAGAGGTGTGAATACTTCCGCTACACATTCTGAGACAGAGGACCAAAATAGAAGACCCTCCCCTTATAAAGAACACCGTGTGTTAAACAATGGGAATGCAGACTCTACATTAAAGTCCAGCTATAATTTTGTTAGGCGATGCCTGAACAAGCATCTGGTTGTGTAAACAAAGAAGCTACACTTGGTTCTCACTCCCCAAATCTGTAAAAGCATTATAGTTTAAATATGTGCTTCAGCCATAATGTTAATTTGGCACTTTATGCTTACCAGTCACACTTTTTGTTATGTGCTTTTCTCATAGTTATCTTTTAACTTGCTGTTGGTGAAAGTGTTGAACATATGGGGGGGATTTCCAACTCTGTTCGCCTAAAAAAATATATACATTTAAGCTTTTTTGCACAGCTCAGCACAAAATCACAAATTTCAAGAGAACTGCCAGTTCAATGTTTCACTGCAGGCTTTTGAAAAAAAAAAAAAAAAAAAAAACTTCCCTGCACCTTTTGTCTGCTCTGCCTGCGCCCTGTTTGCCTCTCGGTCGTAGTGTGTACTAGAAATGACGTCAAGACGGCGAGAGAGGCGAGTCTCCCTCGCCGCTTCAGGTTTCAGTTTGTTGCCATGGCAGCGTCAGCCACTTCCTGCCAGAGTGAGCCTTCCGGTGTTCATTCAGCTTTGTGTGTACGCTCCGGAGGAGTCACGAAGCGCTCTGTTTACATTACCATATATGGGCTGTTGTGCACAATGGGCACAGGGCTTCCCCCAAAAAGTTAAACAAACACCGTTAACGGTAACCACACACATGTGGATGCTCGGTTCCATGCAATCACACACATACACACACACACACACACACACACACACACACACACAGCCGTGCACATTGCTCCTTATCAGTCATTCCAAACTGCACCCATTTGCACACAATTATCTCCATTTTAAGTCAAATGGAATGTAAATGGATCTCAGGGTTGGTTGTTTCTAGTGATACAGACAAATGCTTGCAAGCACACGGGTGAGGATTTGAATTAGACTTGAATGTTTATGCATAGCTGTTTATTTTTGTATCCTTACAGCTAATAAGGTCGCGTTTATCAAATTATCGTACTTGCACTCCCATGTTTTTTCGTTGTTGCTTTTTTTTTTTTTTCTCTATTGCACGCCTCTTGCTCAGGGAGGTTTTAGATTCACCTCTTTTCTCAGTGGAAACTATGTTAAACCCACGCATACAACTGGTGTTTCCTCGCTAAGTGCTATGCAAGGCAAAAAAGCCGAAAAAGGAACAAAAACATGAGAAGGGGGGGTTAGTTGTCAGTTTGTGTTTAAGAAGAGCTGACACTCTCGCTCCCTAGGAGGGATTTCTGCCCTTTCACTCAACGTTTAATGCTGATATCGCTCACACATACTGCTGTACTCATGGTTGATTAGCAGGATCTTTGCCCTTCCTGGTGTCTCTGAAGAAGGGGGCATGCTTATCTCCATTTTGCTCTCAGTTTGAGGATGGGGGGGGGAGACCATCTCATTGCCATTCTTCGCACAAGGCTTCACGCCCTCTGTCTGTATCCATGACTTCAGCTGTTTCGACACACCGTCACGCCTTTCCATAACTCAGGGCCATGTTAGCTGATGTGTGTGTGTGTGGGGGGGATGGATGGAAGGGTGGTGGAGTCAAGACAAGGCAAGCTGGATTTGCGGAGGTGAGCCCGATGACGAGGGACTGGCAGAGAGACGGGTAGCAAATATGCGCCGTCTGTTCCAGCGGCAAAGAATACCTGTTGGAGGACATCCAAAATCGCTGGCCTGCCCTTTTTTAGTTCTTAGTGGGAGAAGTCACATCGTGTTTGCACGACGAGGGGGTCGGGTGTGGAGCAGCGAGGAGTACACTTTCCTCTATTAACTCTGACGCAGGATTAATTAGGCAACAACACTGATAATCCACAGAAAGTGAGGCTCAGGAGACCTCGAAAGTGTGTCAGGTTACCGAGGAGAGCCGGTTCGAAGCACTGCACTGAACGCAACGTATTACACATCCTGAGCCCTGACTTAAACATTCCTGCCATGCCAGTCAGTAGTCTGTAATCACAGAGGAAGGGTTAATTCCACATTGTCAGGGGTTTTACCGAATGTGGAAAAACTGTGCAATTAACTCCTGTCATGTACTGTCATGCGAAGGTAAGAAACTCTGCTATTACCTGAACCGATTTAGGTCAGTTCCTTCTATGCAAATTGGTTATACGGCGGCTCTGCAATTCAGAATTGTTTCTACGATACATAATGACACGGATGCAAGAAAAGAAGGGCAAGAAAAGCTGCCTTCTGAGACAATCTCACCCCCACAGCTGCTAAAGGTCACCGGAGCAACTGCTGAGAGGTACCTGATCTTCTCAGAGGAAAGAGAGGTGGAGGACACCGACTACATGAGCGTTTGACATATGGCATCAGCGAGAAAGCCACGCAAGAGCTAAATATGTAGCAGCAGCACTGAAGGTGCACAAACAGTTACACTCATTCCCTACACTGTTCATTTTCTCTATTTTATAAAAAAGAACAAGACAATGAATCACATTAAATGTCAAAAGCTAAAGATAATTCAGATTAAACAGATGCATTTCGAAGGTTTTAATACACCTTATATTTTGTCTGTATTTGGTCACATCACAGCCACACATACACGCGTTTTTCCTGGGATTTTGCATGACAGACCAGCACAAAGTGGTGTATAATTGTAAAGTGAAGAAACCTGTAGAATACATTTTTCATGTGTTCACATCAATATCTGAAAAGTGTGGGATTTGTATGACAGCTTTGCACACAGAGAAAATGCTTTTTTTCCACAAATTCTTTGCAAAACACACAGCTAAAAAAAACATGAAGGAAATCTTTGAAAACACATTAGATCTCAATTGTAAAACAATAATTCTGCTGGATAGTCACACTGATTTGGAACGGGTAATTTATGAGGAACAAAAGGATCCGACCACATCATTTGAGGAAGATGATCAACTCAGACAGGACTCAGTCCAAAATCACAGAGAAAACTAAACTGAAAAACTGATGCAGCGGGCTTGTCCAATTTGCTGAACCGTCATTGTAGCAACTCAGAACCGTACTCAGTAGTTAGTATAGGCAAGGCAAGGCAAGGCAAATTTATTTATATAGCACAATTCAGTACAAAGACAATGCAAAGTGCTTTACATGATTAAAATATAGCAAAATAAAACAGAATAAAAGCAAGTAGGAATAAAATATAGATAGAAAATAGAATAGAATAGAATAGTATGATCCGCATATGCTTGTACTCATTCCTGACAACATTGGGTTACGCTTCTTATGAGATGATGGATGGTGTGCTGGGGTATCTCATCCCAGGTTCTGATCAGGGTATCACTGAACTCTAAGTCTAAGCTACAACCTGGTGGTGACGGATGGACCTAAACATGATGTCGCTAAGATGTTCTAATTTATCTGTCTGTATTATATTGTAATACAGACACACGTTTTGATCTTTGGCTGTATGTGTAGGGTTGTTTTCCTGCTCGAAAGTGACCCTTGGTCCCAGTACTCTGCGATTTCTTACAGGTTCTCTTTAAGGACTGCCCTGTATTTAGCTCTGTTCAATCTTCCATCAACTATGACAAACTTCCTTATGCCTGCTGAGGAGAAGCATCCTCACAGTGTGAAGCTGCCACCACCATGTTTCACCAGGGGTATGGTGTTTTCAGAATAATGTCTTCTGTTAGATTTCCGTCACACATAGCACTTTGCATGCGGGCCACAAAGTTCAAAATTAGTTTCATCTGACCAGGATGACTAGTTCTCTTGCTATTTATAAGTTGTGGGTTCAATTCCAGCTTCTCCGTACCACGTTGACGTCCCTCTCGGCAAGGAGCTGAACCCCCATGTTGTCTGCTGAACTGTGCATAAGCGTAAATGAATCTGTTTGCACGTGTGAATGTGAACAATTAAATGTGGCTGTAGTGTAATGTGCTTTGATTGGCTGGTGTCACGAGAAAAGTGCAATATAAGTTGCAAGGTATCCTGTAGAGTCACTGCAATCTTTCTGAGCTGTGTGAAAACGAAATTTCGTTCTGTATGCACTCTGTGTATACAAAATGACAATAAAGAAAGTCTAAGTCTAAGTCTAAGTCTAAAGTTTCACTTGCACAAAAAAAATGCATAACTAACCTCAAAATGTTTTCCTTCCACTTTGCAAGTACATTTTACTTTGCGTTCGTATTTCAATATTAAAATCCCAATTGTGGTTGTAATTTGACCAAAGTTTAAGAGATAAAAATACTTTTGCAAGGCACGACATGGCGAGGTTTTGTCCCCAAAGCCTATTTTTGTTTGGAAAAATCATAAAGACATCCAGTTTAGTACTGCAAAAAAAACGCCGTCTGCTTTTTTCTAGTTGCTGAATTGGTGCCCACGTGTTTCTGATTCATCTAGAGATTCAAAAATCTATATTTGATTTGTCTCAAGCTGATGAGTGTTTGCCAGCGTCCAGAGCTCGGGGGACCATTCGTTGCATGACGGATTGGATGAAAACGGTTGTCCTGTTGGCGGCGACCACAACTTGATCCGGATCGACACCATGTTCAGAAAAATAATATGTAGGGGGGAAAAAAAACTGCTGCACTAGTCACTCCTCCAAGAGTGGAGGAGGTATTAGGAGGCATATGACTAATAGGCAAATGACAGAACTGTTTGCACCTTCATCATCAGTGCACCACGGTTCTCCGCGATTGGCTGCAAGAAACCCTACTCCACTAAATAATACCTTGACATTTCTATTCATTCTCGCAAGTACACCCATAGTCTTCAAATAAATCACAGCACAGTCGATGGGAGAAAATCCTCAGTGAACGACAGGAGCGGGTTTTGTTGCTAAGCAGCTCGGGCTTTTATGTCGCAGCGCCGAACATTTGCACAAATACTCCATATGGAGATTATTTTTGAGATCTCTGTTATCTCTGAGAGCGGTGTTGTTTGATTGGCCGGCGTCCTGTTCCTGGGTGGGAACGTGCATCCTGTTTACCCAGTCTGTAGGATTTATTTTAACCATGACCTCTGCACCCCCTCAGACCCCACCATCCCCCAAGGCCGCAAAGTCGGACTCTGAGGTCAACGCCTCGCTGATGAGGATGGACAGCTGTACACCACTGAGTATAATCTGTGCTTGTGTGTAGTCTCAGCTAGGCTCTGCTGACAGATTGTGTGTGTGTGTGTGTGTGTGTGTGTGTGAGAGCCTCAAAAAGATATCAAAGGGTCCCTTCACAGCCTCACAGCTGCATAAATATCCATCAGGTAACGTCTCAAACAGAAACCATTCTTCTCTTTCAACTGCGCAGGGAACAAACACAAATAGACAAAAGACAACAAGGTCCCCGCTGACCAGGCGAACAGCTCCGGGTCTTGGAGAGGAGGAGATGTGAGGACGAGCTCTGATGTCTTTGCCCTGACAGGAAGAAAATGCATCTTCACTGTATGTGTGTGTGTGTGTGTGTGTGTGTGTGTGTGCGTGCGTGTGTGTGTTCGCTCCATTACTCTCGAGTGCAGATGGGACTTTCATCAGAGCAAGGAGGTTGTTTGTTTTTCTTATGTAAAACGATGAAAGCGTGCACTCAAACAGAGAGAGAGCAAAACGCCCGACACAACGCAGGGAGAGGGGTGAAAGGTGAAGTCATCTGAGCGTAGCAGCGGTCCAGCCTTGTCGAGTGCCGCAAGTGGTGATTTTAACAAGTCAGTACGAGATTTGCACGTATCGCACATACATCTCGGCGCGTGAAAGGCCTCAAATCGCACATGCTTCAATCATCTGAAAATGGCTGAGAAGAAATGTCTTCTTTTTCCTAACACAGACAGCGCATGCATTTACAGTATTAACCTCGCGGTTCCCTGTAAAAATCTCAGAATAAATCCTTCAGCGTCTTACTGCTCGGCCCTTTTGATCGTGATGTTGCGTTCATCCCTGCGTTGGTGTTCGCCTCACCATGCTGTCCCCCCTTCTGCGACCTTCGGGGTCTACATTAACAGCACAGCGACTGTTCAACAAGTCTCTAAATTGTAATTTATAAGATACACAAAACACAATGGTTGTGCAGGGTCCACGTGGGGGGTGGGGATGTACACCCTGCACAGGTTTGCCAGTCCATCACAGACATACAGGAGGACAGGCAACCATGAACAGTTGAGTCTTTGGACAGTGGGCGGAAAATCAGAGGATCCGGAGAGAACCCACGCATGCACAGGGAGAACATGTAACCTCCACGCAAAAAGACCCCAGGCCACGCGAGCCAGCAGTGCAACCAACTGTGCCACCGTGCAGTTGTTTTTTTATTATGGAAACTGTATGATAATGGCTGAATACCCAAAACTTGAATTCATTCATTCGAGTGCTTTTGTCAACAGAAAATGCAACTTTTGCTAAAAAAAAATAGGGGTCCATTTTGATTCCATTTGTGACTGTGGTTGCTTTTTAACTCTCTTATTGCTGACTAACTGCCAGAAACTCACTCATTGCACTTTTCTTTAATAGTTTTATGGTCAAAATTAGAAATGAATCCTGGAGAACCAATAATGATTTAGATCACTGGGGAGTTATTAAACCACAATGTTCCTCTTTAATAAAATCTTGAATGTTGAAAGACATTAGATAAACAGAATCTTCTGTCATGTAAATTAAATAAGCTTGTGCACTTATTACACACAAACACACAGAAATTCACCAGTCACTCAGGTGGTAACCTTGAGGTAAATTGCTGCGGCTCATGCCGCATGAACCCTTTGAAACACAAAACGAAAATGTTCCACTCATCTAATATGTCATTTAATAGAGCACTGTTAGGTGACCTAAGGGTAAGCTGTGCTCACTTTAAGTTCATCATGAAAAAAATCAACATTGTTCAGTTCAAAGTTCTCAGAAATGTGAAATCTACTTATTTGAGAACACCTCCATTTTCACAAGACTGAAAGATTCACAGCAGGGAGCTCGGTCCTCTAGGTCTGAGACATTTAGCCTTCAGCAGTGTGCTAGTTTAATAGGGTTTAGGAGACAAAAATAAAGTTAGTGCACCTGTTCGTAACTGCTTTTTTTTTTCTTTCTTTTTTTTTTAGAAAGTATGCTTTTTTACGTCGGTGTAGGATAAGATAAGATAAGATAAGATAGTCTTTATTGATCTCACAATGGAGAAATTCAGGTACGTAATTGAAGAAGTTACTATAGACATTGCATTTGAGATAGACTGGGATATGTTTACTTCCACTATAGTGCAAAGTAAATTTGCACTACAGCTTTACATTTACAAAACACATTCTAAGGAAAGGCCAAAAAAGCACAATGTGGCTTCTTTAAATACATTCTGAGCTCATGCACTCCCACATCATGTATACAGGCACAGAAACAGATGAAAGTATTTCTATATCAACTTTGAACTTTCAGGGTATACTACATCTGCTCTCTGGCGTCAAGACATCCTGGAATGTTTTTCTTTCACGCTCGTGTTGATGCGCGTCTGTCTTAAGTTTTAAGGCAGGATACAGCAGAAGTTATCTTATCTCAGATCACACGACGATGTGTGAAACCCCAGTGCTGTGGAACTCCTCTCAATCCCGGAGCCGCAGGGTTTCAGTTTGCGGTGGCAGCTGACTTCTTCTCTGTCTCTACAGGCAGTTACATCCACCGACGGCGAAGTTCGCTGCAGAAAGCTGCGGAGGCTGGGAGTTGAGACGCAGTCAGAAATAGGCAGTGACTTCTCAGAAAAGGCTCTCGGTAGTTGCAGTATGACTGGAAGTCATGAGAAGAAGCTACCGGTGCACTGCTGCACCATTTAGCTCGTGTCGTATCCAGAAAAAAAGGTAAAAAACGGTAAACACGCCGATCAGCCCGAAAGTGGAGCTTCAGCGCAAGGGGGTCTGTTGGCTGCACCTGTAATGCTCACTGCAAATGTATGTCAGCGTTCTCACTTGTGGTTCTTTGTGTTTGCGTCTCACCTAACTGACAGAAAGAAGGGTAAACCGCTCCTCAGCGCAATATGCTGTCGTGATAAATTTGGTTCTTTCTATTTTCGGCCTTGGCTCATTTTTAGACTTGACACATTACCTGGAATAGTCCAAAACCAAAACTGAATCGATCCCATGAATGATTACTGCCAGTAAAAAAGCAAAACATAAAAAATAAAACAGAGCGAGCTGAATCGTTTCTACCAACCAACCGCTACACCTTTGAACAGTCCCAAGCAAACTCTTTTTTTTTTAGCTAAATATGCTATAAGTGTGAAAACAAAAAGGTAAATGTCCCTGATTAACATTTCCTACCTAGGGAGGAAATTAGAAAAATTCCCATTTTGGTGCTGGTAGTTTACGGCAAGTAAAGTTTCAAAATGAAAAAAAAGAAGACAGGAACAATAATATGTATCAAAAATAGTGTAGATAAATTGCTGGAGAACGCATTCAAACTCAAACAGGCTATCCATCAGCTGGTTAAAATTGTAAGCCTTAAATGTCAAAATATGTGCCTTAATTGGGCTTCCCTTTGATCTTCTGTAAGACGTTCACCTTGTCATGACCCCTTGATGGCCGATGTCACTTTAAACGTGGCTGTATTGTCACACAAGCAAGGCCTTTTGCGTCCAAGGTTGGATGCAATGAAAAATCACGCAAAAAGATAAAGAAATATCACCAGCACTGAGCAGAAGGTTCTGAAGAGCTGTTGTTGAAGACACTCTTGAATCAGGTTTTTGTTTTTATTAATCCTGCCTGCAGCACAATAACCATAAAAAGGCATGTCCAGGAGAGGAGAAGGGCTTAAAGAATAGCAACAACAACAAAAATTACTTTTACCCATTTGGACTTAGCAAGAGAGAACATAACTTTGGGCATCGAAAGGTGGAAGAAAGTTATATTCTCCCATGAGGAACATATTAACTGTGGATGGTCTCAATGGTATGCTAAGGAGAGCCCACTGGACATGTTTCCTCCGTGGCATAGTGAAGGAGGCGCCGTCATGACCTGGGAGCTTGGCTTCCTGTTAGTTAGAAGTAAAAGAACTTTAGATTAACGACTATTCAGTTCTTTCAAAGTGGTCAGTGGGTGGTAGGGGACTTTCCTCAATATATGTACTGTTGTAAAGCAAGTAAAGACAGATGAGTAATGGCTTACATGTGTATGTATTAAATGCCACTTACTAGTGAGGTGTACGCATCAAAGCCTTATTCATTTCTATATTAACATTCAACAAGATTCTTTTTCTGTGCTATAATGGAATTTTGCCAAACTAACTGAAGATGTATTTAACCTTTACATTTCAGTTTCCCTTCTCGCAAAGCAGATTGTGCAGTAGGGTTAACTGTTTTGTTTTTGTTTGTTGTTTTGCTCATAACAAAACGAAGGTATTGGAAGGATTATGAACAGTGTTTTTGCACATTTATCGTCACCCATACATAGTAAAGATCTGTAAAACACTTTAAAATAAATTCACCTTTAATTGCAACAGCGTATACTCACACTAAAACAAATCTCTCTCTTGCTAAGCTTCAGCATGAAGCGAAGGATAAATATGCAGAAAAGCAGGTGTTCCCAGTGGTGTGGACCGTTTCTTGTCCAGAGTCATCGGAAACCATTTTTGAGCTACAGACTGGTGGATTCTACAAAAAAAATAAAAAATGGTCTTTATCTGGTAATTCAATGGGACAGCGATTCAAACAAATGGCTAAATTAAAAGGTTGATCAGACAGAAAAATCAACCTTTTTCTGTGGCGATCTCTGTTCCAAGACCTACATCCAATTGGAAACTTGTGGAGTGAGCTGAAGGCAAGTCGGCATAACAGAGAAACAAAGACTCTATGAAATTCTAGAAGAATTGTGCAAAGATCTTTTTCTCTATTTGCCCAACCTTGTGAAATTTTATACAAGAGGGCTAAGTGCTGTCCTCTTAGTAGAAATGGGTTGGACCAACTATTGACTGCAGGAGTTTCAATAATTGCACCACCAGGGTTGAATAAACAACTATTGTCTAAACGTGGGGTATTCCTGACTGAATAAATGTACTCAGATTTAAATCTGGATTTTTCTCAATGTTGCAATGTGAGTTTATGATGTTGCAATTTTTTTTTTTTTTATTATTTTAAACACATCCTTACCAGGGGTGCCAATATATCTGGTGGACACTGCACTTGGGAGTTTCCCCCATACAGTCCTTTAATGAGCCTTCACTGATACTCATCTCTGCCAAGGAGCCACACCTCGCCACAGGCCATGAGCCGGGGCAGATAAGGGACGGAAAAAAGGACAGAGGAAAGAGCCGAAGGACATCATGCTATCAGAAGGGATTCGCGAACAACTAAAGAGCTCAGGCTTGTCAGAATTGTTTTCACGTTCAGGAGCAGATTTTTATAAAGACGAAGAAGATTTTTCAAATTGTTATTACAGGTGTGCTAGTTTCACTATGAGTGAAGCTGAATTTTTAGTCCAATGATAACATCTCTATCAACCCAAATCATTCTGCAGCTTCTCACGGCACATATGCCGTGCTATTGCCATCAGATCTCCACTCTCACAGAGTGTCTTCTATTTTCCTACGTTTCTTCTCGTCTACAAGTTTTTCCAAATCCTCCAGGTTCCGGTTTCGGCCGCAGTGGATCAAAAGGAGGCAAAAAAACAAAAAGTAAGAGGTTCTGCTTCAAAACTTGTGCTGCTGTTAGGAAACATCTTGCAGACTTCACACGAAACGCAAGTCGTTCTGCTTTTTTAGGCTTGTCGCTACATTGTTGTGTTCTGCCTATATGTTGAGGATCGTTTGAGATTTTTCAGCGTGTTCTCCATGGAAATACTGGAAAAGGCACACAGTCAGTATCGTTCTGAGCATACATAAGAATCTCAATCAACTGGCTGTGGAAATTCAAAGATCAGCAGAGACTTTTTCAGACCAATCATCAGTTGCATCGGCTTTTTATACGTAGAAAGGCCATACATTAATCGATGCAACTCAAAGCTTCCTCCCTTTTCTCTCATATTGAGTTACTTTATGAGATAAAAGACAGAAAACCTTGTTCCATTTAATCTCAGGCGATGGAAATAATACACAAGGAGACAAGCGGATGTTCTCATTTTGCTTTTTATTTATTTATTACCTAAAAAAGAAAAGGTTCTATCACAAGTCACACTGAAATGTATTGCTTAAGAAAAAAAATATATTCATATATTTTTTGTTGCTTTTTTTTCCTCTTTTTTTGGCATTTTTTTTTTTTTAATATTATTATTTTCCGGAAACATGTCTGAGTTTCTATCATATTCCACCGAAAGAAACAAAAAGAAAAGTTTGTTTTCAGACAGGAGCGTGAGCTGCGCCCCGTGTCCCAACAACCTTCTCCCCCACCAATTTTTTTTGTTTGCTTTTCTTAAAAATGCACAAAGAAATACATAATTCACAGTTACCATTTTGGTTTCATAAATTAATACAGTCACATATGTGCTACACCGGTCTAGAGCTAGAACATTGTAAATTGTATTCTTGAAACCTGTTATTTTCAATAGTTGGCTACAAGAAAGAACAGGCAACTTAAATGATCAGGATTTCCACCGACGTACTCTGTTATTTATCCTCTCTGTAATGCTTTTTGTCAACTTTTTTTTTGTTTGTTTCTTGTTTTTGAGTTTCACACAGAAGTGAGGCACACACAGAGTATATTTCATACATTTACGAAAGGAAATAAAAACCCCAAAAAAACCAAAAACAACTCAGAATAAATAAAATTTGGGAGGGGCTCGGGGTTCATTTGTCCTTTAATAATTGTCTTATCCACGGAAACAGGAAGTGCATGTAGTCTGGAGTCCTCACAGGACCTTTCTCATTTTGAGTCAGGACTGTTTCTTTCCGTCTAAGTACTGCTCGGAGGAACATGAGGTTCGAATAACAGACCGACAAACATGGCAACACAGTAAAGAAATGGGACAAAGACCTTGCTTGAGGAACGACAATCGACTAGCGAATAGCATTGGGTTCCGCTCGAACAAGACTCACCCCTATAATCTATGACCGTCATGGCTGCGAATACTACAGTCACATAAAGAAAACAAAAAACAGATGAAAACGAGCTTCAATCGACGCTGACACTGCGAGGGCAATTTTTAAGGCACAGAAGCCTTGACATAATAGAGACTCCACCAGCTAAAAGCACTAAACAACAGATGCCCAGTGTCCTCAGTGACAACAAAACGGTGCCTTGATGACAAGTCCAACAACGATATGCACAGAAGGTTAAAAAAAAAAAAAAAACAAGAAAGAAAAAAAAGAACATTCCCATCCCCATTGTCCCCAAGTGTCTCAATATTTTTAGTGAAAGGTAAGGCCACTTAAAAACCAAAAAAACAAAACAAAAAAAACTATGAGGTTTACCCAAAAAAAGGTAATCTCTCACTGCAATCTCTGGGAGTGCAATTGTGGTGTAGGGCGGTCAGTCAGACAGGCTGATTAAAGATGCTTCTCTGGGGTGGATTGTGACGGACAGTTCTTTTAAATCCACCGGTCTGCTGGTTCCCCGCGGACGTACGTCCACACGAGCCTATGTCGGCATTCAGGCTGGGAGGAGGAGGAGGCTTGGCTAAACAGTTTTTGTCGGCTGTCTGGGTAACAACAACAACAACAACGGCAACAAAAAAACAGTGCTCGGGGCGTCGATAGAGAGAGAGAGAGAGTCATTTCCTCATCGTCATCATCGTCATCGTCGTCATTGTCGTACAACAGGAATGTTCGGTGCCGAGTCACAACACGAGTTCAACGTTTATCTTCATCTGTTTTGGTTTTGCATCGTCGCTCTTTAGCGGGACACTGTTGTTGTTGTTTTGTTTTTTTCTTTAAAAAAAAAAACTAACAATGAAATGTTAGGTTACACAGTCCTAACCAACAAAAGCAGCATTATTTGTTTTCTTTTCTTTTTTTTTCACAAATTCATGCATGTTGTTAACCTTCATGACCAGAGCACCACTTTGTATTTTCTCTTCCGTTAATATACAAAAAAAAAAAAAGGATCGTTGTAATATCACACCTCTGCATGCAAAGAAAAGTCACTTTTTTACCCCCCCAATAGCTTACATGTTGTTATCTCATTTGTTTCGTTTTTAAGCTCCCATGTATAGCAGCAAAACGTTGAAAGGCCTAACCTGATATGTCAATGGGTGTACTGGTCCAGGCACTAGATAACGATGCCAGAAAAATGAGGCCGAGGCTCCTCCCTCTTCCGATAAAACTCGCGATAAAAACAAAAAAAAGGGCTTCGGCCTTTAAATGAGTAGCTCCAACCTGCGCTTTCGCTGCGGCTGATCTACTGCGACGTTTGGAGATTGAGGGGTTGCTCGGGTGAAGACGACAAATTAATGGAATATTCTAAAAACAAAACAAAAAAAACGAAAGCCAAACATAAACACACACCCTCATAAACATTTGCAGATCGTCACATTTATGTACACAAACTCCCTCGACAGGTCAATTCAGGTCTGCAGGACATCCGCCCCCCGGGGGGGGGGCTTGGACGACTGCGAGCTTTCTGTATCGTTTGTTGTGGCGAGACGAAATAATTCCGCGGGTAAACAAAGGGGGGGTTTGAATGGATGCACATATTTGCTGACAGTCAACAATTTGACTAAAAAGCCACAGAGGGCTGCTGTTTTTAGAAAACAGCAGATAGGAAGAGAAACAAAAATAGAGCTTTCTATTATATATTTTTTAAAGATTTTAAAATCCTCTAAAGCACTTTGTAATATTAATTCATTTTGTTCATTTATTAATCGTTCCTATCGATACCCTTTTTGTCACTGAGGTCGACATCAATACTTCAATAGTCATTTTCTTTTTTTTTATTATTATTATTCTATTTCAGGCCCCACCTCCTCCTCCTTGCACATATTGACCAGCTGTTATAAATCAACATCGTGTGCAAATCAACAACTACTTTGAACTGTTATATGAAAACCTGAATGCTTTGTGAACAATGCTACATATTGTTTTTGTTTATAAAATATAATATGCTTAAAAGTGGAAAAAAACGAAGAAAGAAAACGGTTTAACCACTCCGTAACAGAGGAAAAAACAAACAAAAACAAAAAACAAACAAAAAAAAAAAAAAACTGGACTCCGATTGATTGGTTTTGAGAACGATAAGAATTCACCATCGGAATATTTCCACAGTCTCTGGTGCTCCTGTTCTGTTCGTAAATCCAGTGTGGATCTCTTCATTTCTGCCCAGAGTGCACTTAAAAAAAATGTAGAAAAAAAAATAATATCTGAAAATACCACCACTCACTGAATTCTGCTATGCCCGAGTGGAGATGTGATCTGTGACGTCACGCCTCGAAAATGAAAGTCTTGTACGCTGTAATGTCCAGGGTGTTTTTTTTTTTTTTTTGTTGTTGTTGCCTGTAAAGTCCAAGCATCACACCGAAGTTCCTTTGCTATCGTTGCTGCTTTTCACAATGTCAGCTGTGAAGGACAGAATGGGATTAACGTCTGCAGGGAGCCTCTTTTTTCTTTTTTTTTTCTTCCTTCTTCCATGTGGCAGATAACAGTCACAAGGACAACTCTTTTGTTTCCCCTTCACCTCCTGCCATTTACACTCCCATCGCCATTTATTTCCCTGTTAATCCCCAAAAAAAAGCTTCACAAAAAAATCTATGACTCTCCACGAAGAAGCGGGGGAGGATAAGGTTCAGGCCATCACGAACTCGGACTTCAAGTCGGCCTTGACGTCGGGCTTCCACACCGAGTCGTCAAAGTCCAGATCCAGGGAGCCCTCGCTGGACATGCTGCTGTTGCTGTTGCTACGCCCGGCCTTGCGGTTGGGCAGCCACTGATAGGGAGCTCGCTGATCCCGCCTGGCCTTCCTGCGCAGGCGCTTCTGCTGCATCAGCAGCTGCAGACGTTCCACCTTGCAGCGGGTTGCACGGTTCTCGGTCTGACGCATGCGGTCCCCTGCGCAGGAATAAAAAGGAGGAAGCGTTAGTGTTTCTGTTCGAGCGTTGCATTGTTTTGGTAAAGTAAACAATAGGATTACGGGGCACAAAAGGTCACGTGTAGCGACGAGGAAAGAATTTGGCCGGAGATTTAGATCAGCCGATGATGGCTTGACTGACAGGTCAACGGCTCAGAAATCGCATTTTTCTTCCATATTCAATAAATCTATCATGACTGCGAACTCCCACCATTGTTGGTTTATGAACATATTACAAAGCACATCATAAAAGTTGCACTGATCAGACGTTTTCAGGACGATACTGATTTTTGGTTTCCAGAGATCCACTTATCAGGCCATTCCTGCAAGATGAAAAATTCCGGTTTTCTTTGAGATCTGAGCTGCCGGTTCCAATCTTATGAGTTATTTCCCCCCCTTATATAGTCAATAACACCTGAGAGAAAGTGTGATAATATTTCTAGGAAAAGCTTCAATCATCTCCTGGGGACTCCAAACAAACCCTCCACCCAGCTCATCTGACTGTTAAACCTTTTGGTTAACCTCCCCCCACTGAGCTCCATCAGCCGCCCGACTCTTGAGTGGGGAGACCTTTCCTACACCAGGATCTCCTTGAGAGCCATCAACAGGGTCAATAATGGTAAAAACACATAAAAGAGCCAGCACATGCTCTTGGCTGCCTGTGATTTTTTTGCAAACACAATTAAGTATGACATGCTTCAGTGGCTGTGTGCGCTCCTAAGTGCATTTCTAGCTGTTGATGTGCCTATAGGAGACTCCAGTCTCCAGGGAGAGGCCGTACATTGCACTGCGAACGCTCTCCCAACACTGGCCTGGTCGAGCCTAATTCCATTTATACGTATATTCGGGGAGCGTAGAGGGAAAGGGAAGGCAACCGCAATCTATTAGCTAGCTCCATTAGTATCTGTCTTGGAATTAAATAATTAAATATTGGGCTAGGATGTCAATAAACCGAAGCACAGCGGCCATCTCTGCCTCGGCTTTTCACAAGAACATGCGCAGAGACACACTGGAATGTGCATTACACGAGAGCACGCACACAACGTGTACAGTCTCGCACGGCTATGGACAAGAGCTCTCTCAAAGTTCCCCGCACGCACACACACACACACACACACACACACACACACACACACACACACACACACATGCACGGATACGGCACCAACAGGCGCAGTAGCTTTTAACGTGGATCGATGACAAATTAAAAAGACCTATTGATTAAACCTTAGCTCTAGTGCAGCCATCCATCTTGAGCCCTGGACAACACTATTGGCTTTCAATAGAAAATGCAAGCAAATGGAAATTGTAAGCGATGAGAGAGAGAGAGAGAGAGAGAGAGAGAGAGAGAGAGAGAGAGAGAGAGAGAGAGAGAGAGAGGCTAAAATTGGGTGTTTTTCTTTCATTTCTTTATTATAGCGTTTGCTTCCAAATCTCAGCTCATTGAATGCCCCCCACCCCTCTCTTTCCCCCTGACGTTGCACCCTTTTTACCCCCAGCTCACCCCTCCCTCTCCAGGATCCTGCTGCATGTCTCCCCAGAGACAGCAACCGAGGGCTGTCCGGAGAACAGAAAAGAGGGGGCGCAGCGAGGAGGCGACGGCGGTGTGGGTTAAGGAATTCCTCCCCCTGAGGCTGGGGGGTGGAGGGGGATGGAATAAAAAAATGGGGGGGGGGGAAAGGTGGAGGGTAAAGGATCAGCCATAGGTGCCGGTTGCCAGAATCGATTATTTCACCCCCCCCCTCCCCACAAAGGAATGAATTCCAACTCGGTGTGGGCTTCGTTTACCTCTTCTCTCTGATTTGCTTCTCAGTGCAAAGCCTTTCCCCCTTCTGGGATTCACCACGCTATGGCAGTGTTTACTTAAAGAGCCGTGAAGCTTTAGGAACGCAGGAAAAGGAGGTAGCGAGTGGAAAAAGGTTAAGCGCAAAGAGGCGTCCAATTAATCGTACAGACGGACGGAGGAGGTTTCTCCGCTTCCTGCCGCTGTGTTCAGCCCTGACACGGACGTATATATGTGCATCCAGATGCTGCATGCGCTTTGTGTGCGAGGGCAACATGTCACCCCTAGGGAACAAGGCCAGAGCGCCAGAGGTGAGGTGGGGGGTGCCTGCATTACATCTATTGTTCCTCTGCCTCTGCACCATGTGACATCCACATACGTTGCTGGAAGGCTTTGTTCTCCCCACTGGTCCTCCCTTTTCCTCCTCATTCTGTGCTTAGACCAGCCTAAAGAGAAACCCCCACCCCCCCCACTGGCTGCTTGGAAATTTGGCCGTACATAATGAAACAGCGGAAAGTCGACGTATGCCCGGGGACAAATACGCGTTTCTCTGCCTCCGTTTACTTCAACGGGGCAGTCCGGTCATCGTTCTCTTTGTTTCTAAAGGCGCGCATATGCTCTTAACTCAGCAACGCCAGAGGAAACACTCACACACATATATACACAGAAGGGCAGTTTGGTGGTGCAGCAGGAGGTCCCGGCCTTTGGCTTTGGCAAGAGTTCTGGGAATGTGCTTGGAGCGCCACCAAACTTGTGTGAGCGTTGTTTGTGTGTGTGTGCGCGAGTGTGAGCGCCGCCATTCATGAGCGTCACTACCGGAGCCCTGGGCGGCTGGGCCGGACACAGCTGGCCGCAGGGATCTCCAGACTATGTTTATGACAGTGGGGCTATTATTAGGGCATGCACAAAACAGAACAGACGATCCACGTAGCACGGGCGCGCACTCAGCTTGGCTCAGTCTGACTGGATGGGCTGGGGGTTTGACGTAAGCACAATAGGACCCGCAGAGAGCCAGCGTGGGGAATAAATGCAAGGCAGAGGGTTTAGGGAACCCAAACACAACCTTGTGTGACACAGGAAAGGCGAGCAAAGAAGCAACAATGGTTCTTTTTTTAGAAATGCACAGCCGGTATCAAACAGAATCCATCTCAAGGGCACACAGAGGAAGGAAATGCCAGCCTCCTTCCCTCTTTTATCTTAACACCAGCCAGGCCAAAACCTAACAGCCTATTCATCTCCCCCCGCCCCCAACAGCAATCCTACCAAATCATTTTAATGCACCTCTCATATACGTCGGGCATTGCAGGAAATGAAGCCCCCCAAAAACCAAGAGAAAAACAGTCAAAGAACGAAGAGGTGATATATAAATAATCGATGCGTCAGTCACTTTCCCTTGCCTCTGAGCCCAGCCCAGCAACACAGCTAGGACTGAGAAAGGGAGCACTCAGGCAGAGGGGGGGGAAGGGGGGCAGGGGGATGGGGGGGTTGTCAGATGGGCGGGCGGTTGGGAAGAGTGGGTGGATGGAGGTGTAAGCATGCAGAGGATGGAGAGAGAGGGGAGAATAAAGGAAGGAGGAGAGCTGCTTTGTGCAGGACACAGAGGGAGATTAAAGGAGCTTCTCCTTCTATTGATCGCATAAAGATTGGCCTTCATTTGCAGCTGTCTTATTGCTGTTGTTTGTTTGTTTGTCTTGATAAGTCTTGTGATCTTGTACAGAGAACATTGTGTTTGCTCAGCATCCAGAAAACCAGAGAGGAGAGGGAGGGAGGGAAGGATGGATGGGTGGACTAAAGAGGGGGGGGGGGGGTGAGGCCAGGAAAGGAGAGGAAGGGAGAATCCTACTGCACCAACATCCGCTTTAGTATCTATCTCGCTTTAGTATCTATCTATCTATCTATCTATCTATCTATCTATCTATCTATCTATCTATCTATCTATCTATCTATCTATCTATCTATCTATCTATCTATCTATCTATCTATCTATCTATCTATGTAAATAAATCAAAGTGAAAAACATAAATGAATCTACCTACAGAGATACATGCTGCAGCAACCCGTCAAAGCAAAGCTTATATGAGCATCCTGACAGCCAGTGAAAGGGCAATGATGGCCCTGCAGGGACACGAGCTCTTCAATGACTTTTAGACTTCATTTGCATCCCCCTCCCCTTCTTCTCCTCTCCTTGCCGACTACGAAAGGGCACCTGATGTGCTTTGCTGGCTTTCCTGGATACCTCTGTGGCCGCGCGGAGTCGCTGGGGGCGTTCGGTGAGTGAGTTTTACTGGCACGTGTGCGTCCCAGCGAATATTGGCTGGCGATGAGCGAAGAGTTAAGTCTGCTGGCAGAATGAGGACCATGCGGTTCAAGGTTTAAGTACAGGACTCAATAAGGTTGGGGGGGGGGGGGTGGAGAGGATCTTCCTCTCGACCTCATTTACAGTCGCCCTCCCTTTTTCCTTTTCTTGCCCTGTCTAAGCCTCCACGAAGCTAACATGACCTGACAAATCAAAGGGAGACAAGGGCAAGTTAAAGGATGTGGAAGACACACACGAGGGGGGAGGCGGGGGGGTGGTCAGTAGGAGAAGCTTTTGGAGCCAACCTCGCTGCTGTTTCGCCCGGTCTTTGTGTGCTCGGTTTGAACTAAGGCAGCTGTGGGGCTAAAAGGCAGCCATATAATCCCATAGGCCTCCCCTCCTCTGACCCACAATGGTCCAGCATGGTGCTCTGTGTACACCCCCCACACAATAGGGTAGCCCGGGCCGGGGCAGAGGCACATTGGAGGCTCCGGGGTGGATAGCTGAGTCGGTCCACCCTACATAGCAAAGGAATTTAGCTAACAATCAGTCTGCTAGACCATGCTAATGCCCTCCTGTTCAAACTCAACGTGACTCTCATGTTGACAAATCCTCACAACTCAGCAGTTTTCCACAGCCAGAGCAAAAAAAAAAAAAAGCCTAGCTAGCTGTATAAGCCATGCGACTAAGTACATGTGCATGTGTTCGTTTTTTTTTTTTCTCTCCCCTGCGCAGAAAGGGTAAAGACTCAAGAGACAGCGGTGCTGGGTGACATTTGAGAGCCCGCCTCAACCAGAGTTCGGCTATGTGCGCATATTCAGGCACACGAGAGGCGCACTTTTTCTTTAACTGGAGCTGAATGAACGGAGGTTCCTGTGAAGCGGAGTTAAGCTGCAGTGTTAAGTACAGCGAGTCCTCCATCGGTCGCGGAGTGATAAGACTGCCCTGCAGAGCTCAGTCATTAGCTTGCCTGGACACTATGCAGGGTAGAAAACAAAGAGGCATGTGGCCTCTGTCATTGTCTCGCTTAGGTTTGTAATGAGTCTAAAAAAAGGACTAAAATTAGAGGAAGAACATAAGGCAGGCTCTTCCTTCCCCCTTTGCCTCTGGTTAAAATCGGACATTTGGTCTGGTTTTGGCCAGGATATAACCACCCATAGGATGAATGGAGGCTCGGTGTTGTGGCTACCCCCCTTCTCAATGGCCTCCTCCCCCCCCCCCCTTCACTGCAGCCCAATCCACAAAGCACATTCTTTTCAGGCCTGCGTTTTGGAATAAATCTATTTTTAAAGACCAAACGAACACAGACAATGTATTGATGCACAATGCAGACATGGAGAGAAGCGAGGGCCAATAGGGGACGGACAGAGACGTGGATTCTACAGACGGGGCTGTTTTTGGATGGTTAATGGGGGAGAGGGGGGCGGTGGCGTGGGTGGTTAAGTGGAGCCGAAGAGAGATGGCAAGAATGAGGGAGGGTGGGGGAGAATATAGACAAGGGGGGGAGGGGGGCGGTAGTGAAGCAATGGTCTTTCCTTAGATAGGAAAACAAGCCTCTGTTATGACTGCTCAGTAAAGACTTGTGTGGACAGTATTGGACATTCCCACTGATGCTGTGTTCAGTCATCACATCTTTAGACTGTTTTCAACCAGGCAACACACAACACGGGACGAACTCAGAATACAACAATGAATGTATGCGTTTCTTTTTTGGTCCAAAGAAAAATATTTAACACTAAGCGCATTCTTTAAGGACCCACCCAAAGACGACTATTCTGCACGGTGACCCGCGTACGCTAAGCGTACGGGTGTTTTAGGGGCGAGCGGCTCGGTTTCCTCAGCAGAAGATAACGGGCCAGCAGAAGACAATGCCGTTTTTCTCCACGCCATCGGTCTAGCCTCACAAACATTGACTGAATGTTATCGGTCCTGGACATCTGGCAGACACTCAACATCCTGAGTGGCTGCTCAGAAAGGAGGCTTTAAAAACGCGCAAGCCCTGCACCAGGACGGTATCATGTGAACACCTGCCCCGGCCCAGCCCTATAAAACCGGAACCTGTCGAAGTTCGTCTGGCCCACACATGCCCCCAGCTGCAGTTCTTCTTTAGGACACAGGTTAAGTAACCCAAAGCCTAATCTAATCTAAACATAGCCCAACCCTGGCCTGAAGAGGTAAACCCATCTCCTTGACGCACAAATACAAAGCCAGCTCCACAGTGGAGCCTGACTGAACAGGCCTGGAGAAGCTCGTATTGCCTTACTAAGGAGACCCCTGTCTCTTTTATTCACTTCCTCTTTTCATCTGCCCTAAAACCCAAGAGACGTACATGCTTGACAGTTTTTTGTTCTTTAGTCTGAATCTCCTGTTCAAGCATTGTCAGTGTTTTAAAGATGAAAATAAGCACTTGAAGACAGTGATGTAAAATCATCCCAACAGAGACGAGCTACCCATGATGCGTTATGAGAATAGAAACAGAAAGACAGAGATGACAATGGACTTTTCATTGGATTGCAAAAAAAAAAAAAGAGAACAGAGCTTTGCAAACACGAGTGGCTGTATTGTCATTTAACACAAATGTGCCAGCATGGGCACACACACACACACACACACACACACACACACACACACACACACAGATACTCCTCCAAAGCAGCAATGCGGTGCCAAATGCGAGAACATCTGCTTCATGAGGCCATTAGAGCGTCAAGGGACTAACAGAGACTCAACCTAAGTATTGGAAGGGGATAGGGCGGCTTCTGTTTGTGTTTTTGACATGCTTCAGATGTAAAAGGTGTGCGATGAAAGCTCACTCACCAGGGGGTTTGCACATGCGGATCTGGCTCTGGCACTGCACCAATGGATGAAGAGTTGGAGGAGGGCTGCCAGCAGGCACAGAGGTAGCTTTGGCAGAGAGGCCTGTCATCCCGGCAACTGGGGGCGAAGGAGGCGGCGAGGGGGATGGGGAGGTGGGTGAGCCACACTGGGTCTGGTAACGCAGTTGAGTGAGGGAGGGGGGCATGCCCTGGTAGTGCCGAGTGGCGCTCAGGAGGTCGTTGAGGATCTGCAGGATGGTACCAATGTCACGTCTTGGACGCCCATTGCTGTCTTGGCAGTTAGGGTGCAAAGTGCCTGAGAGAGGACCCAAGATAGAGACGTGTGTTAAATATCAAATTATAAACTGTGTGAGCTAATTTTGTGCGGTAAGCGCGCTTTTCGGTGTTGAGCTCAGCTTCTGTTTACCTGAAAAGGTCCCTGAGAAGACTCCGGGAGCGTGGTTAACAAAGCTCTCAATGATGGCGCCAGGTTTTCGTGAGCGTGCCGAAGGACTGGAGCCACTGCTAGGGCTGTTGGTGGTGCAGTTAGCCTGGAGCAAAAAAAAACAACAAAACCACAAAAGAGACAATAAATTAGCGCAAATGTTTGTGCCGTTTACACTTTTTTACACAAGCAACTGTTAACTTGTGTGAGCTGTGAGCACACACACATATACACAACTCTATAAGAAGGAAATACAAAAAAAAAAACAGATCATGGCCTTTTTTTCAGACTCCACTTTTGCTTAATTAAGAACAACCATTTTTCCAATATAGCCTTTCGACATTTGCACGTTTCACAGCAATGATTTCAGAGAGTATAAACAACACGTTTGGCTGTTACGGTTTTCGTTAAGTTAAATAAATGAACGTTAAAGTTTACATTGCTGAATCACTTGGTCTATGTTTAGCCACAGATCCCTCACCATTAACCCGCTTGTCACATTGGAGAATTATGCGTTTGTGTGCATGACGAACATCTCATTATTGATTCATGAGACAACCAAATGCCTATGATAGTCCTCTGTTCAGTTCAGTGTTGTTCTAAGATACGACTCCTCAGTACAAAAAAAAGGACTAAACAGGGGGGTGGGGGGTCTTACCTCAGGGCACAGAACCGGGGCTACAGGGCTGACCTGGCCAATGTCGTGGCTGGATTGACTGGAGGAGGGCTGGTGGTAGTGGTTGTGGTGGTGATGATGGTGGTGGTGATGATGATGGGATGGAGAGCGGAAAAGTCCTCCGGGGATGTGGCGAGGGGAGTGGGGTGGCGGGGTAGGGGGGCTACAGTGACCGGAGGAGGGCGAATGGTGGTACATAGGAGGGAGCGGCTGGTGGTGCGAGGTAGGCAACATGAAGGAAGGTGAGCCTGAAGACGGGGAGGAGGAAGGGACAGGTTGGGGCTGGGACAAGTGGGGGCTGGGGGGATTGTGTGGTTGCTGGGGGTGGTGGTGGGGGGAGAGCGGGTGAGTGTGGGGAACTCGGGGCTGCTGCCCTGTGGGTTGTCCCGGGGCGGCCTCTGTGTTTCCCCGGGCGATGAGGTGCCGATGCTGGAGCTGGGGACCCCCAGATTGCTGCGCTGCCAACTGGAGCTGAACAAACATCATGTGGTCTCCTACACGCAGTGCCAGGGTGAGTGGGGAGCGGCCGGACAGGAAGTCACTGACCTGCACACACAAAACAGAAAACACTTTGATTAATGCTCCTACTTCATTAGAATTTTTTTTTTTGCCATGGATAGTGTTTGTGTTAGAGACAACAGCGTTTTGAGCTCCTCTTCTCATAGAGACACAGGCATACCACATTTAGACCACCATCCAATCATTCACAGTCCTGTAACAGTGGACTATTTACTTCTGGATAAGGAGACCTATTGGAAAACACAAAAAAAAACACACAGACTCCACTCTTTGCTCTCCCCCAACTGCCTCTGGGTCCACTCTTAGTCAGCAGTGTCATTCCGCTCACAGACAAAGGCCACCCTTCTGTCTGGCTCGTCGCCTGAAAAATCTGTCCCACGTTCAGGAAATACACCCCGCCCGCCTCTCAAGCACAGAATAGTCCATTGTCTGCAGATCTGCAACGGATCTGGAAGCGCTGCCCATTTTTGGAGTTCTGGCAACGTTTAACAACGGCCAAGTGTCAAGGTCTTCATTGACCCGGCCATGGCCCGGAGAGATGCACGCGAATCCCACACAGGCTAGCTGAGTTGTCGGGACTTGGCTTGAAAGCTTTGCGCTAAATACCGAACATTGTGTGTGGAAAGTGGCTTTTAAAAGTCTGTGTCTTTTCAACTGAGAGTCATCCAGGGGTCAGAAAGGTTCTTGGCTCTTAAAGGTTCAGCACTGATGCCATCTTAAGCTTTTCCCAAACTGAGGCAAACAGAAATCACCCGCACTGGCCAAACACAAGGGGACACCGCTATCCAAAAATATTTCAACAGCTCCTGCTGCCTGTGTGCCTTTAGTCCCAAGAGGGAAAAGGAGGTAGAAACAACAGTCTATGTAAAGAAAAAAAGCATAGATGTTGGCAGGGGACGGGGAGGATGAAAGGCCATTCTGTCTTAATTCTCCTTCGTACTATGTAAATGTCTCAACGGTTAGCCCCAAAAATCACCCGGCTGTCCCCAGTAAGAACTCTCCATTTTCTTGTGCTTATTTATTTCCCTATCGACCGCAGCTCCTGTATTGCCAGGGTGACCTTTCAGACACTGGTATTGACACAGTGAGGGGAAAAAAAGCAGATGGAAAAAGAAAGGACGGGCAGGTAAAAGGTCTGGGATGATCTGAGGGCTGAAGTTCACTATGTAAATGTTAAAACACCAAAGCGGGGGAAAAAATTAGCATACAGGAGGTCCCAGAATAAACAGAAATCTGCCTCTCTTTTTTTTTTCTGAACGTAAATTCAGACGCTGATGGATTGTTGATACAGTCCACACCCGCCATGATTACTGCGGCGTGGTGAGGCAATAAACCCAGCAGGCGTAAGGCGCGGTGTGAAGTGAGGAGGAGGGCCAGGGCAGGGGATTGCATGAGGAGGCTCCGTTTACAAAAGGTTGCCTGATAGAAAGAAGGCGTGTATATGTATGAGAGCTAAGGCGGGGAGGCGGAACCCAAAGGTCGGTGGGGGGATGGAGAAACAAAAGAGAAAAGGCACAACTGAGTCAGTGACTGACAGCTGTCAGGAGGATGAGTCGACCCTCAGCCAACACCGAGTCAAAGACCCCAAGGGAGACCACAAAACATGTGCATAGAAATCCAGTATTTGTATTGTTCTTATACTACAGCCGACACTTTTCGCTGAGCAATACAAAAAAATTAAAACTGTAACAAAAACAAAAAAAAAAACACAAAAAGTCTTTAAAAGGAGGTGATGTGTCTAATTAACTTTGGTTACACCCACATCTGGTGTGTGAATCTGGCAAAACAGTGTATCTTGCATTAGGGCATTAGGGCAGTGTTTTTTATATGGTATTATTATTTATACTTTTACTTATTCATTCATCCACACTGTCACTATTGTATTAAGTAAATAAAGATTGATTGTTTAATCAATCAATCAATCAATCAACCAAGCAATCAAGTTGATTGCTTGGTTGATTGCTTGGTTGATTGAACGTTTCTGTAATGGGATTGTGAATTATTTCTGGGAATAAATATCTAAACTCTCCCCAGAATCAATCCAGACCTGGAAAATACTTGAAATCAATTCCAGACTTTTCCAGACTGTTTAGGAACACCTTGAGGCACAACGTCTTAGAGTATTTTGCTTTACCACTTTGTTTTGTTTTTTTCTTTGTGTGTGCAAGCAGAGGCAAAAAAAAGAAAGTGACAAAAAAGACATGACAGTGAGTGACAGCAGGAGAAACAAAGAGGAGGCTTGATTACCCTTATAATAAGTAGTGTGGATTATTCAAAGCCACCAAGATGAAAATCATGTACTCCCACTGAGCTCACAACACCACATGGCAGGCTTCAAATTAGTCTCCAAGAGAGGCAAGCTTTCTTCCTCACACCTCGTTAGTTTTTTCCTTCTTCTCCTTCTTTTCCCTCCTCCGTTCGATTTTTGACACTCACAAGTCTCCGCCATTGAGTCATGAAGTCAATTTAGAAGTTGCTTGCAAAGCCCGTGTTAGATCTCACATACATGGGGGCTAAAAATGTGTGTAACGCCGCATGTGACTCATTTGGGGTCTCTGTAGATACACATGCCACCCACCACAACCTTGGCTTCAGGCACGCAACTAAAAGGCCACAAACCCACATAAACATCCACGTCTCATTAGAAGGGAAAATGACAGGGAACGTCTCGGCGACTATCTGCTTGGCAGCTCTCATATCTGTGCGGTCATCTTTCACGTCCCCCTTAGAGGATAAACACAAAGAGCCGCATTGAAGCCCTCACGTGTGAAACTCCTCTCCTCAAAAGCACGCTGCTCTCCCTACAACACTCAGACCCCCAGAAAGGAAAATGGATGGAGGAGAAGGGCAAATGGTCTGTGGAGCTCTGAGCTGTGGAGTGGAACACCTGAAATAGTTCTTATCTCTTAAGGGAAGGCAGGAGGCGGAGGATGTTACAGTGCAGCCTGCCTGCCAGAGGCTAGATTGGCAAGCGATCGTGTAACAACAAGCCTTTTCCAGACGGACAGAGACTAAGAGAAAAACAAGAGGAGGAAATGTGTTGGAGAGGATGTCTATATGTCTGTGTGTGAGAGAAAGAGAGAGAGAGAGAAGGGAAGAGAGAGAGAAATGGTAGATGGGAGGGAGTGGGGCTCTCTGGCGCTGGAGAGTTGGCTAGTAAATGATTCCCAGTGGTCTCGGCTAGCAGCTCAGCTCCAGTCCAAACATGCCTGTCTGCTCTCCAGAGCCCAGCCAAGACAGCTAATGTAGCTGGCCACCGTTGACGTCAGGCCCGACACTAGATAGAGCTTTTCAGGGGCGCTACGCAACGAACCGAGGAGCTAACCCCCGAACCAGTCCCTTCTATCGCCCGGTTTGCCGTCCCTGTCGGCCAGGAGGTGGCATTTTGCGGAGCAGGAGGCTTCGGTTGCCATGCGGTGAAGGTGAAGAATATGATAAGTGGCAGCTTGAAGGGATGAGTGGCGGAGACAAGATGGAGGAGAGGGAGAGGAGGGGGAAAAAGGTGGCATGAGGGACAGAGGGAACCAGGATGGTGAAAGGGGGGGATGGAGGATGCGGGCAATGGGGGTAGGGTGTCAGAGTGGCGGTGGGTGATGAAATATTCAGCGAGAGTGTGCCTCTGGCACCCCCCCACCCCCACCACCCACACCCACCCCTTTTTGCCCCCCCCCCCCCCCTTCCGACATCTCTGCCTGACAGTTTTATTTATTGGGGTCCCTGTGGTTCAAGGAACTTATTTGCAGTCGTTTTTTCCTTTGCACACTAAGCGAAGTAAGGGAGCGAGATAAGGACTGAGGGAGGAAGAGAGAGACTGAGAGTCTAAAAGAGGCAGGCAGGGAGGGAGGGAGGTGGTGGGGGATGGAGCATGCTGGCAGCTCTGAGCTGACATTCATGAACAACTGAGCAGCTTTGTGTCAGAGGAAAGAGGATTGGAAGACAGGACAGGAAGGGGCTGCAGGGAGGGAAGCCACGAGACAAGGAAGTCGGCTTCTCCAGCCATATTTCGGTTCCAATGCAGCTGCTCACCTGTCGGACGGCTGGGTGAAAGGTAAGCTTCAAAAAGCTGCTTATTAACCTGCCCATTGACCTAGATGTTTTGATCGCACCAGGACGCTACTGATAGCCTCGGAACAGACACACGCAAGCTGAAGATGCACTAACAGGCTCTACAAAGAGAAAAAAAAACATCACAGAGTTGCACCAGGCCCTAAATCCTAAGGGTAGCCAGGAGGGGGGTGTTCCTAAAAGGGGCCATTAGAAAGATAGTCCTCTGTAATACTGTCTAATAAGAAACAGGCAGAGATTTTGAAAAGAGAGCCAAGAGTGGCAAAGTTCAAGGCAACCAGGTAATGTAGATAGTGCTCCCAACCTTAAAACAATTTACAAATGCCTCTGGACTTCAAACCCACTTGTTCTATTTTAACCAAACCGAATCCCAATGATGGCAAAAGCATATTACTGCTCTTCAGATGTGCATACAGGTGAACACGTGTGCTGCAAATGACGGCAGAGGAAAGGATATCAGAGAAAAAGGCAAACGGAAAGAAGGGGAGAGGAGAAGGGACGGAGGAAGCACAACCGTCAAAACAGCAGTGCAGAAACAGCTGCGACGCGTCTGTGAAGAACGCCTCTCCAAAAAACGGCCCATTTCTTAACCGCCTATTTGCAACCTGGATCCCCTTGACCTCTGCCGGCCCTTTAGACAACGGGCGGCGGCTATCAGACCTGATATTCCTGGCCTCCATCCTCCCACACAGTAGCCCCACTAGTCACGATGCCTGCTACTCCAATCACAAAAGCACCGTGTCACAGAGGAATGGAAAAACAATGACGGTCACGACTCGAACACCAGACAAGCAAGACTCCCCTGGCCGCTCAACGAGGGAACACGCGGGGATGAAGACATTAAAAATGGATGTTGGCACACGCGCGCGCCCACATAAGCCCGATACGACCAGATGCATGTGCACAATAGGACAATGAAAGCCGCAGCTAAAAACCCACCTCCCTCTTGACTGCCCCACAACACACCTTGGTTCCCTGAGCCCATTCCAGCGTCTCCCTCCGACTGTGTGTTTAAGCAACACAAAGGGGATTACACAGGTGCAAAAATACAGTGCGCTTCGGCTTATTAATGCAATTTTCAAGGCCGGGATTTACATGAGCGGGGACTGAATGGGCCTTCAGAGCAGCATTGTCTTTTTTTTTTTCCGTACACAATTTGATTTAGACATTCAGCGACAAATTAATTTCGGTCGCTTTCATTGACAGAACAAAGAAGGCGAATTATCATTGTACGGAGCAAAGAGTCCCTCGCTTAAGCTGCATGCTCGAGAAAAAAGAAGAAAAAAAAAAGCTTTTCTTCTTTCACTTCAATGAGGACGCAGGGATCCCGTCGCACTGGCCATTCCACTCCCTTGGTCATTTTTCAGTTGTTTGCACTGAGAAATCATCGATACAATTACTCTCCACTGATTTCCAGTGGTGCCAATAGGGCTGATCAACTAGCATGCGGACGAGGTGGCGCACAGGTAGCCAGGCTGGAGAGAGAGAGAGAACCAACATCGACCATGTGCATCGAGTTGTTTTCACGAGACGCAGACAGTTACTTGTACACAAATCTCCCTGCGGGTCGTGCCGTGACTTGCTCAAAAGCACATGCGGTCATCTTATCAAATAGCCCCAAGTTACCAGGGCTTAGCATACGCAAACGCAGCTGCTCACGTCACCGAATGACTCGTCCGGACCTCTCCTCTTTCGTCTCCCCTCCACCTGTCATTGCCGCTCTCTCGAGGGCACAGGAAATTAGGTGAGGGTGACTCAGAGTCATTTTGGTTTGCATCTGTCTTGCCTGCGGAGACGACGGCAAATGCGGAGCTCCGTCCAAACGTGGGGGGGTTACGCGGGGCGGGAACGAGCAAAGAAAAGTAGAGGCGATGTGCAACAGTGTATTCCACTGGGAGGCGTGGAATGGCAGCACACACAGCGTCCTACCACAGCGATCTCTGTATGCGTTCAAGGCTAAATTTGTCGATTTGCAGCCAGCTGAGCATCGCCCCGGCTGGGCAGGCCATTGATTTTGAAATCCGGATGCACCGCTCTCACTTTACTCGACTCCATGCATGCATGCATGCAATAGCAGCAAGGATTGCGGGGCTACAGCTCGGCTTAAAAGGGTGACTCAAGCACCGATGGTTGGCGAGCTGGCCAGCTTGGTCCTGATGCTTTAAGACAGGAACAAAGAGATGACTAAATGGGGGGAAGTGCATTTGGAGGGGGATGGTGAGGGTGATGGCTGGCCGCCTGGTTGGCTTCTATTCTAGCATCATCGCCGTGCATCAATAAGCAAAAAAGTCCCCGTTTGCTTGAAAAGTAACACAATCTCTTTCTGTTCCTGTCAACGGCAATGATCCACGAAAGAGGAAATTATGCCACTGTCTGAAATCCCTTCCCATTACTTGGCTGTATGTCATTTAAGTGTACATTCGCTTTATTATACGGTTTCGGGTTTTATTTCAAAGATCGGAAATCCTCCTAAGTACATCCTTTCAATTCAGATCTGTGAGTGTCTGGGAGTGTAAATATAAGCTGTACACACGACGTCTCCTTAGCAGACAGAAGGAGAAGAAAGTAGTGCAGGCGAGCGCATTCTGACGGGCTGTCAGGAGTCAGTGGCTTAATGCAGCTTAGATATCATGAAAAACAGGCCCTGGTGGATGCCAGACAAGGAATTAAGGCAGCTAAAGAAAGGCAGCCATCATGGCCAAACAGAGGCAGCTACAGCCAAGCCTTACGAACCGCAGCACATTTAAATTATAGTGCCCTGAGAGAGCTGTTAAGCAGGACCAGGGGAGGGAAAAGGAGAAAATGGGGGACACTGGGGAGAAAAAAATGTAGTTTCGATAATTACCAGATCTAGACTTCCATAAAACATTTTCCCTATAACTTGACGCACACACTCTCACACACACACACACATTCCTAAGACAAATCGGCGTGTTCCAGCAAGCTGCTTTCCAAACTAGATAGCTCCTAGCCGGGGACATCTAATCCAGATAAAGGAGAACACACGAGGTGATCCACTCAGCCCCGTATACCACGGACACACACTTCCTGGAAATGAACACCCCATCCTGAAACGAGAGCTCACTTAACCAGAGAGACGTGGGGAAAGATAAGTGCTTATATAATGGGGTTCTGGGATTTATACCCACTTCATCTGCAATACCAAAAACCTCCCTGAACCACCCGCTGGCTATTTTTGGGCGTTTCGGCATACAAGATACCACGTCAGACACTTTTAAGAGCTAAGTGCATTGATTGATTTTTGATAGCCCCTCCGAGTTAGAGGGGTGAAAGGAAATGAGGGAGAGCTTTTGCGTTCCGATCTTCTAATCTTACCCCGGATCGGTAATCTCCCCACAATCTATATCATTCTGTTTGGCTGCATGAATTATAAATTGAATCAATTTCTCAGGATATAAACACACTAAAGCAGCTTTAAGCCTTTTTTTTTCTCTTTTTGTTAATGCACCCCCCCCCCCCTCTTCCCCATCTATGATTCACTCTCTGCTCTTTATTCTCACAGTCTCTCTATACGGGATGACAATCAACACATGAATGTGGAGGTAATGTATACGGTAAGCAATTCTCGAGAAGAAGTGCATCTGACTAATAACGAATCCAAGTGAAATAATGGTTATTTAGCCACAGACACACTCAGGAGGAAAGGCCGGGGTTGCGTTGTCATCGGGTACAAAAGAAAAAAAAAACGACCATGACTCTTGGCTGCCCAGCAATTGCGTACCACATGATGGGCGACGCTTGCTTCCAGCCTACTGACTACTGTGAAGAAAAAAAAACACACACACACACACACCTACACACATGCAGTCATCTGCTGTCAGCGCTACAAGGCGCATGCTGAGTTCACACACAGACGACGAGGCCAGGACTTCCACCCTAAAATTATCAGGAAGGCCACAGAGAACCACAGCTCGCATATCGCCGAGCAGCCCGCATCCTTTGATAAAAAAAAAAAAAACTCTGACTGAGCGCAGGACAGCATCGTTCGCTGGAAATCTCCCCCCTCCAGTGCGCACCGTTTCACCATCCTGTACGGCTCTGACATCAGTCCCATGCAGTGGCGCACATCTCGCCGTTGCCCAACACCGCCGAGAGGAAGTGGACGTGAGTCAGTCAGTCAGCTGCACACAGCTTCATACGTCACAGTGTTGTCTAAGTGCACCCGGTCTTGATGCCGCTCTCTTCGCTAAAGTTTCGCTTTGCGGCCGCCGCCGATATTTTTTTCTCTCTCTCTCTCTCTCTCTTTTTTGTTGCTTTACTCTCACTATTGATCATTTTAGTGAGTCATGTCACACTGACTCATATATATCTACTGCATTTAACAAGGCCCGAAGAGCCGTTTCACTGTAAGTGCAGGGTGTGGGCCCGTCTTAGGACGTGTGTGCACGCAGGGCTTCCAGGAACCCTGTATGCTAATACGGAGTGAGAAGGCTGCCATCTGATGATCCAGCACTCTGCTTATGAGTGCGTCTACAGTACACCCGATTGCCATGCAGCCTCAGCACACTTCCTGGAAACTAGCCAGTGTGCGTTACTGCAAACACAGAAAAGAGCGGAGAGAGGCCGCGGCTAAAAGGTGGAAATAGTAACATGAAAGTGAACACCGGGCCCCTCGTCAGCTCACAAATAAGTCTTTTCCTGTGTGGGTTACTCTCTCATAGCCTCCTGCAGCGACATGCATGCACACAAACACACACATGCACAAACACACATGCACGCAGACACACGCTAGCGCAGACGTTACTAGGATACAGGCGGGTGTTGCTGCTTATTATATCCCAACAACTCACGCAGGATGCCTAGCTTGGCTCGTTCAAGAGGCCAAGGTTAAACAATTGAAACATCCTTGTGCGGCCGCGCACAGCTGATATCGCATAAGCCGTTTCTGAACACGCTTGCAGGCAGCTGACTACAGTTAAAACGCTTTTTGTTTTAACCCAAGGGGCACAAAAGCAACCAGACCTTGAGCAAGAGCATCAGCAGCGACAGAACAATACATCCAAATACAGTGTCTGCATTTCACACGCCTTCGTTAATTCAAAGCAAACAACTTCCTTACCTGGATTTCTGTTAGACTCTCCAAGGCTTGCATCACCGATTGCTCTGGTCTCGACGCTTGAGACTGCGCGGAAACATAAAAAAAAGAAAGACATTTGACTTAAGGAATCACAAATTTAAACAAACGGATTGTTTCGTGGGTTCAATAAGCTGAATGGGTCATCTGTAATTGCAGTGCAGCACTAGAAGACAATGACAACAAGACAAGGCTTACCATTAGTCCTGCTTCAACTGTTGGTACAAGTGTTAACTTGCTCCCATCAGAGATGCCCAGATCCTGGAGTTTTCCTGAACTTAGTCGCCTGCAGGGTTACACAGAATGAGATAATTACACTGTGCTGACAGTATCTTCTCTCTCTCTCTCGCTACAGACATACAGACACCCCTCAGCAAGGAGGGTTTGGGAGGGGTGGGGTGGGGGGGGGCTGCGTTAGGCAGACTTCAAAACTAGTTTGGAAAAGAGCCGTGGGTGAAACGCTTCATGAAAGAGATGTATTGATCGGGGTGTCATTTTCCAATTTCAACTATAGTGCAGCCTGACAAGTGCTCGCAGTGGATATTTGGCACTGCTGCCACTTGCCTAAGTGGAGGTAAGTACCTTCTGCTGGCTGTGCGAACAAAGAGCGAAAAACTTCAAAACCCGGGACCCAAAAAACAAAAAACAGATAGCACTACCACACGGTGTCATTATCAGTGGCATGACCAATTGTTCCTGCTTTATACGAGCTTTTAAGATGACGCCCTAGATTTTTCCTTCCATCGTGCACTTCTGCGTTTGTCGCAGAAAATGAGCAGCCATGCCTGCTATACCAGAACTACAAAAAACACTCCTCTCCTTCCCTTAGGTTAGGCAAAGGATGCCTGGGACAGCCTGCAGCACACGCATGACCCAAATCTCACCCTGCGCAGCTGAACAAAGGCCAGCAGCTCCGACGTTGCAGCAGGTCTACACTTTGAGGCGTTGGAGGAGATTAAAACGGGGGGTATTTTGGGTTTTAAGGGATGATGTGATTTATAGGGTGACTACAATAGGTGGGCGGGGAAGCAGATTGAAAAACAATGCTGGCCGTTTGCATGCGAAGCAACCCCCTCCACTCTCTGGTTCTTGGATAATGCCACCTGCAGTGCCTTTGGCTTGTTGAAGTCGTAGGGCATTCGAGAGGTTTGGTCTTAAATAATAAAGGGGCTGACGGTTCCTTCTCCCTTGCAGCCCTGCTTCAATGCTGGTACAGCAGCAGCTCCTGAGTGCTCAAAAGAACAACTAGGCTACGTGCAGCAAAAACCCCTACATTGCCCATTCGCGTCCATAGTAAAACATGTTACCAAGGCGAACGCGTGACCGATCTGATTCATACAAAGCTACAGAAGCACGCTTCTGCATTTAAATCATTTCAGGTCTGCATCACCCAACAGACCCCCGTGTGGCTTTAGCATTGTCCTCCACTCCTGTGCATCCAGAAGTTAATGCTTTTAATGCAGACACCAAGACCACCGCAGGCAAGGCTAATCCCCTCCTATTTTATTTTTATTCTTTCAGTGCGGGTTGAGAGAAAGAAAGGAAAGGGAAAAAAAAAAAGATCACCTGGGCGCTAAAGGGTTAACGCAACAGATGTAACCATCTTAAACTGCAGAATGCTGTTATGACTAGTGATGTCAGCGCATGTAGAGAAAAAAGGGGGGTTCTTAAAGGAAAGTTTCGCCTGTAATAAATCTGTAATAAAACAACAACAACAAAAAAAAAAAAAACACTAAACATCTGACCAGCCTGTGAGGTTTACTCACGTTTCTTTGTGCAGCAGAGCGAGTCTCTCTTTGGGTACTTTGAGTCTTTGCGAGAGCCTTCTCTTCAGTCCCTCCACGGTCTCCTCCTGGGGCAGGGAGAGCTCGTAGCGTGTGCCGGTGGTGGAGTGGATGTAGAGATTCATGGAGGGTTCAGCCGGGACGGCCTCGCAGGACGAAGTCCCGCGACTGGTGCAGCTGCGGGCGCTAGGATGCTGGTCCATTCGATAACCTGTGCTCAGAGACGGCGGTGGGGAAGGGACGGGAAGGGGGGGAGGACAAGACGAGCAAGAGTGGGGAATGGAGAGAGGGTTTTTTTTTTAGGAGGAGGTAGCGGAATCCGTCGCTACCGTCGACTACCGTCCCTTGGAAGGCAGCATTCAGAGCTCTCTCCCTATTAACCCTTCGGTGCGTCCTCCGAGAGCCAGAATAAAACCAAGTCCGGTCGATTTCATGAGAACATCCCCGCAGGAAGTCAACTACGCTGCAGAGTCGCTCTTTTTTTTTTTGCTCTTTGTTTTTATCTCCTTGTTTAAAATCTCTCTGCAGGATTTTTTTTGTTGTAGTTTTTTGTTTGTCTTCCAAGTTGCAAGCAAGTCTTCCGAAATGCTACATTTGGGGCAACAGCCAGACAGAGACGGAATGATTTTGTCGGCAAAAAATAAAAATAAAAAATCAAATTAAAAAAATGTTATGGGCGATCGTACGTAGCAACCTTTAAAAAAAATGCGAGGGGTTGGCCAAAATTAAAAAAAGAAATGAATAAAACGAACTCCTTTTGGATGTTAGACGAGGTTGCTGCAACCTTCAGAGGAGCGGAGCTGCAAAGCCCTGTTCGGCTTAGAAGCGAGAGGCTCTCCGCAGCGCTCTCAAACCTACAGCAGCCCCAGTGGATGCACCGACAATGAACGGTGTCACAAAGTATCCCACTTCCCCCATCGACGAAAATCCGCCCACAGGCCCCCGGAGCAAGCTGGCCAATCACGGCGGAGCTCCTACAGGACCCGCTGCTGATGTCAGCCAATTAAAATGTGAGATCCACACCCACGTGGAGGGCAGACGAGTTTAGGCCATTCATAATAAATTACAGCATAGAACAAAGTATGTGCCCACACCGCAGAAGCGCAAAGCTGTTTTGTCCGTGCTCCTTTGAATCCAACCACGGCACAGGAATATTTAAAGAATATACTTTTAATTATTAACATCTTAACTCACCGGTTATTCATCTTTCTATTCTTTGTATTATTTTTTTTGGCATCTACCACCTCTCAAATCTGTGTCAGGAACCAGCTCCAAGAAGGCTGCATATGCGCGACACGCTCAAAATAGCACTTCTTAGAAAACCAACTGCTCGCCACAGTGCAGTCTGAAAGCTATTCTGATACACCATACTGTAAAGGTATCAATATTAAAGATAACCGACGTTCTGACATTTTCCCAGAAGCCCCTATCTGCTTTAAATATACTCCCTGTAAACCGTAAAGATCTGTTTTCTGTATCCTACATCTGTTATCAGATCTACTGTAATAACATTAGTAGAACTTCCCCGCCTGAGCCTAGAAGCATGCAGCCTTGCAGCATTAATAAACCGTCCGAGAACGGCATGCAAATGGCTGCATTGTAAACTGCCAGCTATTCCCTTAAGGAAGAAGGATACCAGGTAACCCATAATGATGCGGTATTTATCCCCACGTGTTCCAGCGAAAAGAACCCGGAACATGGGAACCGATTGGAATTATGTTCGCGCAAGAAGTGACATCATGCACTGTTGCAATCATTTCTTTCTTTCTTTCTTTCTTTCTTTCTTTGTTTTGGGACGGGTCTACAGGTGTTAGAATAAAATATATAGAAAATAAACCAAAGAAAACTTGGGAATAGATTTCATCTGACTTCAGAGTAGAAGGTAATAGGAAGATCTCCGGGCAAACTGCCGTAAAATAAGATCCTCAGTCGCCCCCTAGTGGTCCCAGAATAAGCCTCTACAAATAAAACCTGCAATGGAGCCATTCATTCTTTTGCAATATTATTTTTGGCCTTTGCTGTGTAATGATTCGGCTATACGGTTATTATATTACTCTGTTACAAGAGCAGCCATAAAATGTTCTGTAGCGTAGCAAACCTAGTTTACAATACATTACGGTACAAGGAGGCGACAACTATCCTCCAAAGCACATATTAGAACTGATAACAAAATATAAAGTTCAAAGGGAAGTTTGCCTTTGTCGTTAAAAGCCGGGCCGAAACAGTAGCGGAGAACGCTGAATATAGCTGACACCTTCCAAACCGAAAGAAGCCAGAGCTTCTCTGAAACTCCTCCACAACACGGAAAGTTTCTACAAATTTAATAAAGGCGTACTTACCAATTATAGTGGCGAAAACGTTGAAGCCTCGCGGGGAATCGTGCTGTGCTCCAGTCTGTTCCCCCAGCTTTGGCATGTAAAGCAAACCAAGCTCTTAAGTTAAATCCAAGCGGTCTGAATATTATCCGCCACCGGCTTGTTTCCCTCAGATGCTTTTTCGCTGGCTCGAGCGAGTGTGTCACGGCGCGCGCCGCTTCACGCGCTTTAATAGCGGCCCGGAGAGTCCTGACCAATAGCAGCGGATATGTCCCAATGCGTCCGGCTCTTCTCGGTACGCCGGTGTGTTTCTCGTGATAACAGCGTAGCCGGGAAGGTGAGACTCCTCTTTAAACTGGCTCCGGCTCGGATATGGGCGGAGACAAGAGTTCTTGTTGTGTCAACTTGTGATTTAAGGTGGAATTGCGTCCCCTCGCTACGACGAGCCTCGGTGTCGTGGCGCTGGGGCCGAATGGGTCCACGCGAAACGGGAGTTGACAGCGAGATCCAAAAGCTTTGACAGTCAGAGTTTCGGGGATGCGGCTCGTAACCGAATCAGATACCTGCAGAGAACTGCAACCCTTCAATCAGTCGCCCGTGCCACCTTAAAAGAACCTCAATGAACCGAAGGCTTCATGTCAGGGGTGTTGCCAACCTCTGACGACATATACGTGTCACCGGGCAACAGAGAGCAGGTAAACAGCCTCCCTTGGATACTGGCCCTGTTCGCCGGTAAACAAAAAAAAAAAAAAAAAAAAAAAAAAAAAACTCTGCTGGCAGGGCTCACCGCTCTGTTTAAGGAAATAACATACGAGCTGTCAACACTTCATGAGCATAAACAAAACAAACAAATCGCGCGCGGGAAATAATTACCGTAGCCCGTAATATATGGTCAATTACAAGCAATAAAATATAACGCCTATAGGATCAAATTAAAACGTGAATATTAAGTCTGTCTATCTGATTGGATTGGATTGGATTATACATCCCTGAATACGAGTCGAATCTGTGCGTCTTAAATTTGCATTTGTTAGAACAAACCGGTTTCAATAGAAACTGGAAATTTGTGTAAGATTATGACCTCTGACAGGCGAAAAAGAATTAAAAAAACGATTCACTCCTCTTGTCGTCTGCAGCTCCTGCGGCCTTCATCTGTCAAAGGATCACGGAGCGAGGAAAGAAGGCGGCCTGGTGTGATGAACGTTGCTTTCTTTTACATCGTGTCTGTAGTTTTATGAAAGATGCCCGTGGTGTGGGCAATCTTGGGTTCTGCCATACAGGTGGATGTTACACGGACACACGCCGCATTCCTTCAGCAGTGTCAAAGATAATATTTACACTTTCATTGAAACATCATCCCCTGATGGCTGGAGCCTCTGCCTTGCCGGATGATGCCATAAAGTCAAAACGGGTTAGTGAAGGTTTGAGGAGCACACAGCAACACGTTTGGGGTGTTTACTTGGCTTCCAAATTTGCCCGCATCTTAATCTTACTGAGCATCTGTGGGATGAGCAGGACGAACGAGTTTGATCCGCCGGTGCTCAACCTAGCAACCTACAGGGCTTAAATGATCTGCTGATAACATCTTGGTGCCAGATACCACAACACACCTTCGGGTCTCTAGTGGAGTTCACGCCTTTTTTGGGTCAGGGTGGGCTCAGCAGCAGCAGGGGCACGGACTACCATGCTGGTGGTGATCAAGTTCTCTCCAATCAGTGTATATACCCTGTGTTTTATGAGTAACAGACTCATTATGGCAGTAATTCTAATGCTGTGCTACCGGTTAGCTCATAAACGACCTAGGGTTGTATGACGGCCCCCGAAGCAGAGTTTCATCTTGGAGCCCACCTCCAGTTGGGCCCACCAGCCTCACAGCCCCAGTGAGCCCTCTGTAATAAAGACCCTGGTTAATTGCTTTGAATGAAAATTTCAAGATTTAAAACAACTTGATTTGCAGTTACCTTGTGAGCAAACAAATAATTAAAATTACCGTAACAGAAAAAAAAAGAACAGCATTAGAGATGCCTGTTTTAAATATATGTTTTTAACGTTTAATCTCTAAAATAGATTTGAAGGAAACATGGCGTGATTAATATGATCTATATATATATATAGTACGACCAATTTGCATTGGTTGTCCTAACTACAGCTAAGGTGAGAAGAGTTGTTATTACATTCAATAGCTTACTTAGATTATTTCCAGTGTGAATCCTAATCAGCAGCATGCGGTTTGACTCAGAGGACACGTACCATGTCACGTCACAACGTTTAAAGGCAGAAAGGAAGAGATTGTTTCTTTTTCAAATCAAGCTCACACACGATAACCGCATTCAGTGATGCTGTTGATCAGAAGCCGAAACGCACGTCTGTATTTTTGAACGAGTCTCACTTTAACGTAAATCTCTGTACAACAACCCGAGGGGTTTGGACCTCTCTGACCAGCACGCGTCTGTGTTCATACGGTTCTTGGGCAACAACGTTCCACTCCGACATACGGACATATGCGGTTTTTAAAATGAATTCTATAGAAATTGATAAGAAATTGATAAGATTTGAATGTCAAGTTGCAGTTAAGCAGAACCTCTTTACATTGCAAATGACGCATGAGCTTACAAAAAAAAAAGCTGAGCTGGACTGACTCTGAAACCTGCTGTTGATATACAGTCAGCTTATTGTTAATATACTTGCGCACCATTTACCTCCTATTATTTTAGTGATAATCACCACGATAGGGTTCGCATCAAGGACACAAGAGAAACGTGTTGTGCAATGTGCGATAGTGGGGGTGGGGTGTGGGAGTGGGGGGGGGGGGGGGGGGGGGGGTGGTGGACTTGACAAGAACTGTCCCTCCTTGCTGCCTCAGGCTCAGGAGCAGCACAGACTGTCTGTCTGATAACAGCGAGTCTCACTCCTCCCCACTTTGCAGGGGACACTATGGCCCACTGGCATGTTATCACGCTGCCTAAGAACTGAATCATCCTTTTGTGCATCTGTGTGTGTGTGTGTGTGTGTGTGTGTGTGTGTGTGTGTGTGTGTGTGTGTGTGTGTGTGTGAGAGAGGGAAGAGAAAGAGATGGAAAATGTGCTCTGTGTTCAAAAGCAAACATTGCTGTTATCTCACAGAGGCTACACAAGCAGACAAAGGTGGCTGTCTTTCCGTAGCCCAGGCGGCTCCCTCTCGCTGCTTATCTGCCTCCATCTCTTTATTCTTCTCTGGAAGATGCTGACTCAGTGAAAGAAAAGTGAAAGGAGTTGGTTGAACTCCCACCTGAAACGCAACCCCGGTGTTTAGGTAAAAACTGCTTGAACTCCGTGGCCTTGTTTCGCTGCTGGCCATGCTGGTTTTTTTGCAAGCTCGCCCCCGGAGAAAGACCTAATTGGTTCTGATGCTCGTCACTCTGCTCGTTTGGGAGTCAGTTTCTTCTTTCGGGCATGGCATTGTTCAGGTTGTGCTTCTCAGCGCGTTGGGCTCAGGTCATACGGAACTCTCTGACCTGGTTAGCCCAGATTAGACCTCGCAGTTGAGTTGAAAACTCGACAAATGCAATCTAAATCGTGGCTCATCTGGTAGGTTTCCCAGCCATCCGTCAAGGAAGGGTTGAGTGTTTCTGGTCATTTTGAGGAAAAGCCGGGCTTTCGGCGTGTCATTTGTTTCCATGTGTTTCACCCGGTGCAGTTCGCTTTCTGGCCATGTTGCTTCTAACGCGACAAATTAAGGTGGAAAACAAAAGTTAATGTTCAGATTTGTCATCGCGCAGCCTATAAGCTCTAAATGGGTTTAACCATGTGCTGCATGTTGCACCAGGATGCACATGGTCAAGCCCATGATGAAGGACACGGGCTCAACCCCCCGCAAGCAGCCATCTACACGATCATGCATCACACATACTTGTAGGAAGAAGTTTATTGACAGAGGAGGAAGGCCGCGTGGGCGGGCCGTAAACATTTCACACAGAATGTCAGATCTGCTTGGCCCGGGTCGTGTGTGTGTGTGTGTGTGTGTGTGTGTGTGTGGGGTTGAGATTGTGTATCTGTCTGCGAGCTTGTGCATCCGAGCGTTGTTGTGCGAGTGTGTGGGACTTGTGTGGGCGTGTGAGTGTGTGTGGGTGAGCAGCATTCCGATCCATCAATGTCAGCTACGGGCCGCCCAGTGCCCCAGGAGAAAAATGAACCGTACGCGGCGCTGCTCAGCCCGTTGCTGTTGAATTACCGCCGCCACCATTTCCTCCTGATTCACCCCGAGTGGCTGTGAGTGGGACAGACACACCTCGCCAACCCACTGCGCGGCCTCAGGAATCTGACACACGCAGTGAGGATGCTCGCATATCATGCCCGATGATGCAGACCGGAAGATAAGACAGATCATGCAGGGTGTGTCTGTCTCCGGCAGATCATTTATTGAGAAACGAATACGCATTATTGCTAATTGAAAAGAGAAGGGGGGAAAAAAAAGAACACACGAAAGCATTCTCACTTGTAATCGTGGAGAAAAAAAAGTCTGATTTCCCTTTGCTTTAAGTAATACACCAATAAAAAAGAAACGGTTCTGTCATGGTTGAGTTTTGCTTTGGCTTTGTTTTTCTGTTATTTTCATTTTTTCATCTCTTTTGGGTTAGGTTTGACTTTATTTATTGTTAGTTTTCTGTCATCAGTTATTTTCTGTCATTTTTCACTTCACCTCCTCAGCAGTCAGTCACACCTGTTATCATTTACCAGTCAATTAGCCAGACCCTGTTTTCACCTGTGAAGTGTTCTATTTAAACCTGCCTCTGCCTTCAGTTCAGCACTGGGCCGTCATCATCCCACACCTCTCCATGCCAGTCCCCGGTTTGCCTTGGAAGCTTTGTTTTGTTCCTTTTGTTAAGGTTAGTCCTGTCAGTCACTCTAAAGACTGTTTGTTCACTGTTTGTTCCTGGAGAGGTTCTGCTCTGTGCCCTGGTGTCTCTCAAGTTCTGCTAACTTGACTAGCCGCCCTGGTGAAGTTCAGCTCTGAGCCCTGGTGTCTCTCAAGTTCTGCTAACCTGACTAGCCGCCCTGGTGAAGCTCAGCTCTGTGTCCTGGTGTCTCTCAAGTTCTGCTAACCTGACTAGCCGCCCTGGTGAAGCTCAGCTCTGTGTCCTGGTGTCTCTCAAGTTCTGCTAACCTGACTAGCCGCCCTGGTGAAGCTCAGCTCTGTGCCCTGGTGTCTCTCAAGTTCTGCTAACCTGACTAGCCGCCCTGATGAAGCTCAGCTCTGTGCCCTGGTGTCTCCAAATGAACTGCTAACCTGAGTGCTATGAGGCCTGCTAGCCGAGCAGCACCTAGCCAGTGTGGACTCTCTGTCTCCGGGCCGTCAGCTCCTGCCATCACCTTCACCCAGTTGCGGTGCAACCAGCTCCTCATCAGACCTCCACCCATCAACCTTGCAATAAAGACTCTCAAACTTTTAGTCCTGTGTGTGTGTCCTGAAGTTCATCGGTAAACAAAATCTTGACAGTACGGCCCAGTCACAAGGTGAACTCAGGCGCCATGCGGGACTTACCTGCAGGAGTTGACGACCCGGAAATCATCGCATATTTAGAGATGTGCCAACGTCAGATGAGGGAAAGGTACGCCAGGATGGCTTCTGCCCGGAACCCTGCGCCACCGATCCGGGCCAACTCTACTCCCCTGGTGGTCCAAGTGGGTGTGGTAACGGCTACTTCAGAGCCCGGGAAAGGAAGCCGCTCAGCCTCTCGTCGTCTCGGTCATCATCTCCATGACTCACAGCTGGCCCCTCGAGTAAAGCACATCGTTCCACCTAGCAGACCCCCACGCATCAAGGAGAGCCAGCTGTGGGAGTTCTACTACGGAGACCGAGACGACCTTCTGCCCTGCTGGCCAGCTGCCACCCCCGAGATTGCCTCGGATTCCTCATCTGTCCCCTCCCGGCGAAGACAGCAGAACCACCGGCGCGGAGGGTCCGTCAAGGTTCAAGAGGAGGATCCGCCTCCAACCTCGGCGCTCTCCGAAGCCTGTAGCCCGGCGCCGCTCTCCGAAGCCTGTAGCCCGGCGCCGCTCTCCGAAGCCTGTAGCCCGGCGCCGCTCTCCGAAGCCTGTAGCCCGGCGCCGCTCTCCGAAGCCTGTTGCCTGTCACTGCCCGAAGTGGCCGAGGAGTCGTTTCCGCCTCCAACCCCACTGCCCGCCGAAGCCTGTTGCCCGGCGCCGCTGCCCGCCGAAGCCTGTTGCCCGGCGCCGCTGCCCGCCAAAGCCTGTTGCCCGTCACAGCCCGAAGTAACCGAAGAGTTGGTTCAGTCTCCGCCCGAAAGCTCCGCTCTGCTTGCCGCCGAAAGCTCCGTGCCGCCTAAAACAGACCCGTCGGCCGACGAGGGAGTTGTTTCGCCTCAAGCCGAGGCCTCCGAGGGAGCTGTTCCGCCTCAAGCCGAGGCCTCCGAGGGAGCTGTTCCGCCTCAAGCCGAGGCCTCCGAGGGAGCTGTTCCGCCTCAAGCCGAGGCCTCCGAGGGAGCTGTTCCGCCACAAGCCGAGGTCCTCCGAGGGAGTTGTTCCGCCACAAGCCGAGGCCTTCGAGGGAGCCGCTTTGCCTCAGCCCGAGGCCTCCGAGGGAGCCGCTTTGCCTCAGCCCGAGGCCTCCGAGGGAGCCGCTTTGCCTCAGCCCGAGGCCTCCGAGGGAGCCGCTTTGCCTCAGCCCGAGGCCTCCGAGGGAGCCGCTTTGCCTCAGCCCGAGGCCTCCGAGGGAGCCGCTTTGCCTCAGCCCGAGGCCTCCGAGGGAGCCGCTTTGCCTCAGCCCGAGGTCTCCGAGGGAGCCGCTTTGCCTCTGTCCAAGTCCCGTGAGGAGGTCCAGGAGGACCTGCCTCCGCCCAAGTCCCGTGAGGAGGTCCAGGAGGACCTGCCTCCGCCAAGTCCCGTGAGGAGGTCCAGGAGGACCTGCCTCCGCCCAAGTCCCGTGAGGAGGTCCAGGAGGACCTGCCTCCGCCCAAGTCCCGTGAGGAGGTCCAGGAGGACCTGCCTCCGCCCAAGTCCCGTGAGGAGGTCCAGGAGGACCCTCCGCCCAAGTCCGGAGGAGGTCCGAGACCTGCCTCCGCCAAGTCCCGTGAGGAGGTCCAGGAGGACCTGCCTCCGCCCAAGTCCCGTGAGGAGGTCCAGGAGGACCTGCCTCCGCCCAAGCCTCGTGAGGAGGTCCAGGAGGACCTGCCTCCGCCCAAGCCTCGTGAGGAAGTCCAGGAGGACCCGCCTCTGGCCTCGGTTTCCACCGAGACCTGTAGCTTGGCACCGCCTCCAACTGATCTGTTCGGCCAGAGCCGCAGATTGCGGACTCCGAGCCGCTCGACTCTGCCTCGTCGGGGCCGTCCACCACGGCGCCCGCCTCTGACTTCTCTGTTTGGCCGGAGCCGCAGACTGCGGACTTCGAGCTGCTCGACTCTGCCTCGTCGGGGCCGTCCACCACGGCGCCCGCCTCTGACTTCTCTGTTTGGCCGGAGCCGCAGACTGCGGACTTCGAGCCGCTCGACTCTTCCTCGTCGGGGCCGTCCACCACGGCGCCCGTCTCTGACTTTCCTGTTCGGCCGGAGCCGCCGACCGAGGTCTCCGGGGCGCTTGACTTTGCCTCGTCGGGGCCGCCCTCCTCGAGGGTTTAGTCGGGCGATGCTGCTCCGCCGCCTGCCTCGTCCAGGACGACCTCCACGAAGACTTTTCTTTTTGCTTAGCAGCCGTTTTTGCCTGAGCCCTTAAGGCCAGTGCCTTGTTAATTTTTGGGCTCGATTTCAGTTTTGATTACTTAAGATTTTGGGGGTTTTAGAGTTATTTAAGGGGTTCTTTGTTTTTCTTAGAGTACTTGAGTTTCTATTTTCGTTTGTTTTTCCACCTCTGTTCTGGTGTTTCAGGTTTGCCTATAGTCTTCCGGTTTTTGCTTTGGTTATTTCTGTTTGCTTTAGAATCCTAGTTTTTTGCCTTGTTCTCTTAGTTTTTGTTTTTGTTCTAGCTTTAGTTATCTAGTGTTACAATAGTTTACCCGTTCCTGTCCTAGTTTCTTTGTTTTGGTTTTTGCATTAGTTTTATAGTTTTTTTTTCTCTTGTACGTCTTGCTCTTTTTCCTAGTTTCTTTTAGTTTTATTTTGATTTTTCTAGTTTTTTGCTTCGGTTTTTCTTTTGTTGTCCCTACCCGAGTTCTTCTGGTTTTGTTCTATAGGTTAGTTCATGCCTGGTTTTCTAGTTTTTGGTTTAGATCTTTAGTTTCCCAGCGCTTCCTAGTTTTGTTTTGGCCCCCTAGCTCTTATTTCCCCTGGCGTGTTAGAACGCCCTTTGTCTCCTGGCATTTTAGGATGCCCTCCGCTCTTGTTTCCTGGCATATTAGGATGCCCTTTGTTCCTGTTTCCCTGGTGTTTAGATTTCTAGCGTTAGATTTAGTGTTCCCGGCGTGTTTAGACACGCTCTGTTCTTGGTTCCCCGGCGTGTTAGGATGCCCTCTGTTTTCGGATCCCCGGCGTGTTAGGACGCCCTCTGTTTTCGGATCCCCGGCGTGTTAGGACGCCCTTTGTTCTCGGTTCCCCGGCGTGTTAGGACGCCCTCTGTTTTCGGTTCCCCGGCGTGTTAGGACGCCCTTTGTTCTTGGTTCCCCGGCGTGTTAGGACGTCCTTTGTTCTCGGTTCCCCGGCGTGTTAGGACGCCCTTTGTTCTCGGTTCCCCGGCGTATAAGTACGCCCTCCGTTCTTGTTCCTAGGTGTTTTAGACGTTCCTGCTTCCCTCATATCCCGACGTTCTCTTCCCCAGCCCCGGCGTTTTCCTCACGCCCCGGCGGGTTTCCCTTTGGCGCTAGTACGCCCGTTCCTTCCCTTTGGCGCTAGTACGCCCGTTCCTTCCCTTTGGCGTTTAGTACGCCCGTTCCTTCCCTTTGGCGTTTAGTACGCCCGTTCCTTCCCTTTGGCGTTAAGTACGCCCGTTCCTTCCCTTTGGCGCTGTCGTACGCCCGTTCCTTCCCTTTGGCGCTGTCGTACGCCCGTTCTTCCCTCTGGCGTTGTCGTACGCCTGTTCTTCCCTCTGGCGTTGTCGTACGCCTGTTCTTCCCTCTGGCGTTGTCGTACGCCTGTTCTTCCCTCTGGCATTGTCGTACGCTTGTTTTGCCTACCAGCATCTGTTAGACATCCTTTTTAGTTCGCCCTAGTGGGTAGTTTTGGTTTGATTTTAGCCCACCATCCTACCTTCCCTCCACCCACCCAGGTTAGATCAGCTTGGTTATGACTCTTGCCCGCCATCCTGCCGTCCCTCCACCCACCCTGGTTCGTCACTTTGTAGTTTGTTTTGTTTGATTTTAGGCCGTCCGGAGTCCGGCCTTGAGGGGGGGGTAATGTCATGGTTGAGTTTTGCTTTGGCTTTGTTTTTCTGTTATTTTCATTTTTTCATCTCTTTTGGGTTAGGTTTGACTTTATTTATTGTTAGTTTTCTGTCATCAGTTATTTTCTGTCATTTTTCACTTCACCTCCTCAGCAGTCAGTCACACCTGTTATCATTTACCAGTCAATTAGCCAGACCCTGTTTTCACCTGTGAAGTGTTCTATTTAAACCTGCCTCTGCCTTCAGTTCAGCACTGGGCCGTCATCATCCCACACCTCTCCATGCCAGTCCCCGGTTTGCCTTGGAAGCTTTGTTTTGTTCCTTTTGTTAAGGTTAGTCCTGTCAGTCACTCTAAAGACTGTTTGTTCACTGTTTGTTCCTGGAGAGGTTCTGCTCTGTGCCCTGGTGTCTCTCAAGTTCTGCTAACTTGACTAGCCGCCCTGGTGAAGTTCAGCTCTGAGCCCTGGTGTCTCTCAAGTTCTGCTAACCTGACTAGCCGCCCTGGTGAAGCTCAGCTCTGTGTCCTGGTGTCTCTCAAGTTCTGCTAACCTGACTAGCCGCCCTGGTGAAGCTCAGCTCTGGGTCCTGGTGTCTCTCAAGTTCTGCTAACCTGACTAGCCGCCCTGGTGAAGCTCAGCTCTGTGCCCTGGTGTCTCTCAAGTTCTGCTAACCTGACTAGCCGCCCTGATGAAGCTCAGCTCTGTGCCCTGGTGTCTCCAAATGAACTGCTAACCTGAGTGCTATGAGGCCTGCTAGCCGAGCAGCACCTAGCCAGTGTGGACTCTCTGTCTCCGGGCCGTCAGCTCCTGCCATCACCTTCACCCAGTTGCGGTGCAACCAGCTCCTCATCAGACCTCCACCCATCAACCTTGCAATAAAGACTCTCAAACTTTTAGTCCTGTGTGTGTGTCCTGAAGTTCATCGGTAAACAAAATCTTGACAGGTTCACATTTCACAATATAGAATATTAAAATGATCATTTACGTAAATATCATAGGTGTTAGTAATTATTTCTGAATAGAAATGAGGTGTAATATACTTAAATAAAGTAGTTAATCTCCAAACAACTTTTTAAATGTACTTATTAATCAAAATTCAAACTCATTTTTAATATTATTTTTTTAAGTTAAATTTGTTTCAAATGATTGAGTTTTATATTTGCTTAAGCATTTGACAGAAAGTCAAAATGTGTGCAGTAATGTGTTTTATTTATTAAATAAAATTACAAACAAGGGTAATAACAGTGATTCTTTTCTTTCTTCACCTTGAACCTACAGGCTCAGATTAAATCACAGTCAGCTGAACCAGGATGCAAAGGATCTGTCACAACGCTTCTCCTGGGTTAACCAATGTCATCACATCACATCCTAGCAACTTTTTGTCGTTTCTCCATGCTTATGGGCTTCACAACTTTTTGCTAATGTGGTTCTTGTAAAGGGAAACTTAATTTAGCAGTTAAACTTAATTTAAGAGTCATATTTAATAAATGTAGTATTATGCAAATGAAAAAAAAAAATAAGACAACTTTGAGGAAATAGGTGTTCAAGATTTGGCAGGCAAAGAGTGATTTTAATGGTTTACTCAATCTGCTCTATGACTAAGGATGACTTGTCACTCAATGCAAAATAGGACTTGCAATATGGGATTTCTGGTTGGACCAAGGTGGCATACCTGCGATAAAAGCATGACACAGAAGTAAACACATCAATGGTAAACGTAGTCAATGTGAAATAGCTAATCCTAAAAACGTAGCACTCAGCAAGCTTTACACTTTTATGTTTCTAAACTTTCTGTTTATCTCTATTCTATCCTTTTCTACCTGATATATAAGGAGAACAAAGCAGGTAAAGAAAGAAGGGAATAATCTTGTTCAGGATCTGTGATTTTAACTCAAATAACTAGAAACTGCTTCTACTCATAAGTGCACCCTTGCTCTGTTTTATGATGATATGAACATCTTTGAGTGGTTCAACAACCAACACCTCCCCAAAACATGCTTTTCATGTATTGTACATGGGTTATAGAGTGACAATCAAAACTTCAGTTTTGATTGTCACTCTATAACCACACTTAAACTTGTTGATCCACTATGCAAAGGCACTGCTCATAAGGCTGGGTTTACCTATAACTCTACAGACTGAAGAAATCTTTCTGAGAAGAGACAAAACGGTTCAGCAAAGAACCCGTTCATACAATTTTTCTTATAGTTGTGTTTTTAATCAAATTTAATTTGTTTTTTGTTTACTGTTGTGCACCATTTTTCTTGGAATATTCCCTTTTGTGAAGTAAAAGGGGATATAAATTAAAGTCAGCATCTCTATGGGGATGTCCGGATTCAGTTTTAGGTATCAGAGTCCCCATCATGCCATTGTGAAGTTATTATTTGTGTAGTTCCTAGTGAAACTCAACTTCCAATGCCTATTGTTTGTCTACTGTCTTTGATTTTGTGAGTGGTGCCAGTTTTAAAAACAAGTTTGGCTCCTGACTCTTTTGAATGTAACAATGGCTGCACACGGCGGTAATTCAAAGTCGTCTTAAGCAACAGTTCAACCTTGTCGTTGGTCAATAGAAAAACTTTATTCTCTGCTATCTCAAATGTTTATTAGACGCAGTTGCGTTTAGGCAGTACAACACGAGCATGTTTAGTTTCAAAGAACATACCACCCCTAGTGGCATGGCATGGGAATTACACAATTTTGAAGTTTCTACTGTTGCAGTGTAAACGATTGTAATTAGAACGTTGTTTTGTCAACAGAAACACCCAGAGCATATTGTATGCCATTCACAGCAAAGCTCTATGTTTATGAAGGAGAACAGCATTATTGACAGTACTGACAGTATTCTCTGGAGTTTTCAACTAGATCCACACTGACAGATGTCATGGGCCAAATTATCAATGAGTCATATCCAAAAATAAAGGACACAGCTTAACGTTAGCGTAGTACTTTACCAAACTGCTCCATATGAAAATATAATGTCTTGCCAAATATTTCTTCAAAAATAAATGACAAAGTAATGACTGTTTTAGGTAATGTGTTGTAAGAACAAAATAGTATCTTTCTTTACCTTAAAGTATACTTTGGACAAGATATATGTTGCTGTGAAGAAATACTGATAGGTGAGAACGCAGCATTCGTGACATCATTGATGAAAGAATTAAGTTTATTAATGTAGAAATGTAGTGGTTAATTTTACTATTCTTTAAAGCTTTAAACTTAAAACCGATGCAGATCATTGATTTGATAAAGTTTTTGCACTGAATTGGGACTTTTATTGGCAAAATGGGCGATCTTATAAGACTTGAAATGTATTAAGTGTGACACCCTAGCTTCAGAATAAATGGCAAGAATGTATTAAACTGAGAAAAGCGCCACAAAACACATATGCTATGTTACATAAGAAAACACAGAACAGAATAAGCTAACAATGTATCTAACAAAAGTTTGACAGTAAATTGTAGCGAGGAGTTACTTCATACACAGTTGTATTTAAAGTTTTTCAAAAATAAAAGCAAGAAACATTTTGCAATAAACACATAAAATCAAGAGCAGTGCCTTCACACAATAAATATCTCAAGTTGTTTTTTTCCAAATTAAATACAAAATGCCATTTATGTATTTATGATTCGTTCTTCCTCCTCTTGACATATCACAGATCAAAAAGTTCCAGTTTTGATCCAACGCTCCACAGAAGAGAATCCATGAACATATTTGGTATTGTATGTAGTTGTGAACGAACCAGAGCCAACCTTTATTGCTTTTCTTTGCTTTGGGGTTGGTAGCAGTGTATGTCTCAGGCATGGAGCTCTTGAGCATTTTATATATGGCCCAAAGTCCCTTACTTTGTTTCATGGACAAGATAATGATCTCTTCTCTGAACTTTTTGGACAATTCTCGCTGTCCTTTTATTCAAAGCACACCTGATGCAGCTAATGAAGCTCTTGAATAGTTTGATCAGGTACGTTTGATGAAACCCATCGGTCCAATTATGCCTATCTCTGATCCGAGTTCTGTGGGATAACCATTTTAGGAGGGATACACAGAAATAAGTGAGATGGCAGATGTCTGACCTTGGGATCCCTAAGGGGTTCCAGGCCAGATGGGGTATAGTCCCTGTGGTGCGGGGTCTCCATTAAGCCACCGTAAGGAGGAAGCTCATTCCAGCCACCCAGGATGTCGTTCTTTCAGTCGTGTCATAACATGTCAAATGTCATAACCAGGAAGACGGTCAAGCAGCGGGGGAAGATTTTAGGCTTTTTGTCTCAGCCTTTTCCTCACCGCCACAGACCAGAACGGCACGTGGATTCCTGTAGATGAGGCCTCAATTTGTCTATCCATCTCCTGCCTCATTCTACCATCATTCATGAACAAGACACCATGACACTTGAACTGCTTTGCTTAAGGCCAAGCACGAGTCCAGACTTGGATGAAGCAATTCACCCCTCTTTTGAAGATTTAGGTTGAGGGGTTTGAATAATTTGAGGACTACAGTAGTGACTGCAAGGTAAAATCCTTTTATTATAATCGAAATATTTAAACTGTTAATATTTTAATTTCCTGAACATCTGAACAAGTTTGAATTTTGCCAATATAGCAATGTTGCAGTGGAGGTTTAAATATTTTTAGGTACAGCTGTATTTCGCTGCAAACTCAGGATTACGTAACCCAAAGACGCCTGGTCATAATAGTAGCAAGTAGTAACAAATGTGGTGTGAGAAGAGTGTTACATTTTCAAACAGAGCACAAAAGAACATGGGGTACTGAGTTGTTGTTTTCTTTTTTTTCTTCTTCTTTATGAAGGTGTCACATGAGCACAGAGTGGCTGAATGGGAATGGTTTTTAGTGCGGACGGGCCCTGCGATCCCACACCTGCAGAAAGGCGCCCCGTTTGAAGCGCGGCCCGCTCGCCCTCCCGGCTCACAGCACAGATGATCGATGACACATCTATCCCGGAGCTCTGCGGCCTCATACACTGAAGCGGACACGGTGCCAGGGTGAGTGTCGCAGAAAGAAAGGGAGCGAAACTGTCCAGAACATGCGGTGACAGTGGACAAGAAAAGAAAGTGTCACTTTTTAGACTATGATTTAGTCACAGTCACAGTTTACAGTAACTGCTGAACATCCAGGCCAGGAACATTCTCCACCAGAGCGACCATTTCCAGGAATGCGAGTCACGATTCTTGTGGGAAACTTTTTATGCTCAAACTTCAAAGGAGACTGACACATCAACTTCAGTTCAAAACAAAACATAAAGTCCCCCATGGACATGGACGCACGTTTTTTTCACTTGCTCCCAACCGAGGGAATAGCGCCTGAACCCAACAGGATCGTAGAGCAAGGAGCTCCCAGAAGTGTTGCGCAATTGTCCTGACTGTGTTCAGTCTCCGCAGATGGTACATTCATCATATGGTATGGTATGTTTATATGTCCCTGCACTGTTATGAGTAACTCTGTACGCTGCCTGTATTTTGTTTCTAAAAAGAACTGAGAGCACGTTAGTCACTCCTTTCTTAGTCAACACATTCCCGAGTGGAAGGTAAAATGATGAGACGCGGCATGTGAGCCAAGTGAGTAATGAGAATGCCGTTCCTCATAGTTTGGCTCGGGGTTCTGCAGGATTCTAAGTGCGCTCTGACTAAACAGTTTATTCACTGGTTCTGGTTAAACTTAAAAAGAAAGAGATGTTTAATTGCCCATCATAGAGGAACAATGAGAGGATGACTGGCTCGCCACGAGGCGTGGAACACGGTCTTAGAAAAAAAAAAAAAAAAAAAAAAAAAACGGGGTTGGCAAAATTTGTCATTCCTCACATTCCTTCAGCATTTTTTTTACATTACAAATGCAAACTAAACCAAACCAAAGTGTATTTTACTGGGATTGCATGTAAAACAGTGATAAAGTAGAGCTGTGACATGGAATAAAATAATACATAGTCATAACTCTTTTTACAAATAAAGGTGTCAGGATAGCTATGTTTAGATTTTCTTTTCTAAATGTATTTGGACTGGTTTATGCTTCCTGTATTGTGCTTTCATTACTTTCTTATTCCTAAGTGTTTGTTTATTTTTCACTTCTGTAGATCAGTTAGTGTATTTTGTTCTTGGTTGATTCGCTAATCATTTTTGTATTACATTCTGTTAGATTTCCTCCGGTGTTTCCTTCCTGTCTGTCCTCAGCTCTCTGCTCCCACTGTTCTCCACGGTTGCTCATTTACTCCTCTGACTAATCTCCTACCTGCTCTCCGCGGTTTTCCTCTCCACTCTCTCCTTTCTTCACTGGTTCTTCCTGTTATTATGCTCCATGCTCCCTGTCTCTTGCAGCACTCCCTTATTCCAGTGCTTGTCTTATTTGTAATTTCTTGTTTTTCACATTTGTTATCAAATCATTGTAGTTGCCTTTTGCACATGGGTACTTTACCAAACCTAAAACACGTGTCAAAAGACATGTGCATTTGTGTTTTACTCTTTTATATTAATGCAGCTAAATAAAATTCAGTGCAATAAACTGACTTTAAAAATCACATATTGCTTTGTTTACTCCACCTGTGTGTAATTTGATCTCAGTCTGAATTAAAGTGGTTTTATTATGGTCTCAGAGGTTTGTTAAAGAAGATAATGAACAAACAGCATCATGAAGACAACCGGGCACACCGAACTGGTCAGGAACACAGTTTTGAAGTAAAATAACATCCTAAGGTGTGAAGATCTAAGATCTTGAAGATCTAACGGAGCGCTGTTCAATTTATTGTCTCAATATGGAAATTGTACTGAACAACTACAAACATAATAAGACATGGCTGTCCACCAATGCTGACAGGCCAGGCAAGAAGCAAAGCAGCCAAGGGCCCAACTCTAGAGGGGCATCATAAATCCAGAGCTGAGGTCGATGGATCGCTGCGTTAAAGGCAGCGCCGCAGGGAAACCGCCTCACTGCGGGGTCCTCGGCAGTCGAAGGAATGCGCCTAACAGCTGCGTTCTTTTGGCAAGCAAGGCCTCAGTCAACAGTTCCCCCCAAATGTGATGGAGAGCTGTACTGAAACTGTAATTTCGATTGCAATGCAAATTGTAGTTGACAATAAAGATACTTTGATTGATTGATTGATTGATTGATTGAGTTATGCATTCCACAGGTACTGCCTTTATGAAAGAGTGGCCTGAAGAAAGCCATTGTCAAAGGTAAGCAGTGTTGACATTCTGCCATTTTTACAATTTGCTACAAGCGCTAGAGGATAGTCGATCTGGTCAGGTGGCTCCAGCAGTGCACACATTACACCAAATACAGCTTCTTATTCTTATTTTCTGTTAATTTTGCCTTTGTGTGAATCTGCATGCTTCAGCTTGCCTGTCACTTTGCTGCTGGTACACCTGATTTACTCCACAGAGGGTCTATAAAGGTTATTGCCATTCGATTCTATCCCACCCACAAAACATGGCGGTGTCTGCGTCATGCGGCTGAAATGCTTTTCCTTAGCAGGCACAAGGTAGCTGATCGGAGTGGAAGACAAAATGGACGGAGATAAATACAGGGTAAGAAGAGAACCTGGGAAAACATGTCAGACGTTCCTATTGAATAGATTTGCCTTTGGACAGTACACTAACACTAAACATACACCCAGAGACAAAATGGAACGAGCTAAAAAGGAAGGTTTGTGCTTCTAATGTGACTCAATTTGAAAAAAGTTAAAGAGCAACAAATGCTGTTGCAGTGTCATCTAAGTCCAACATTCAGACAACTTAAACTCAGGATTATAGATAATCAGTCACACACAAGCATGCTTAAGTTTTCCCCTAAATTCTTGCTCAGTATGAAACTCACTATCCTACAGTAGTCATCTTTGAAAATTCAGCCTCCACATGTATCCTGTGAGAATATAAAGTGCTGCTATGACTTGGCCTATCACGTTTGTAACACGACGCCTCACACACTGCTCTGCATACTCTGTGCATGTGCAGCGAGACATTTGTCCGGTTCACAGTCTTTGTGTCGTGATTCCACGCCGGCCCGAAGCCCCGATGCGGGCCCGCAAACCTCTCACTGCACAGCCTATTCCGAGTGGTGTAACTACGGCAGCCCCCGCAGAATCGACCTGATAATTGCTGCTTTTTACAGAGCCGGTCTGCTCTCGCTAAAAAGGCCCACAATAGGACAGCCGGGAACTGGACCGAATGTGTTAAATGAGCTAATGAAATCCACCCACAGGACACAAGCCGTCCATGATGAGAACCTTTTTAGCTGCGAAACTCGACCAAGCTGGGAGGGTGTTAGCTCTGCGTGTTTGTTTATTTGTCTGTTTTAGCAGCCCACGGCTTGGTGCCGGAGGGACTCGTGGTCCGACGAAGGTTAAGAGTCAGCGTGGAGAGGAGAAAAATAGACCGGAGCAGAACAAAGCAGAGAGATAGACTTGAGAGAACAGGAGTAAAACAGGGAGGAGGAGGGGGGGAGAGAGAGCGAGGGAGAGAGAGAGACTCAGGGCAGGAAGTGTGGGTGGTTGGGTAGGTGGTTTTGGCAAAACAGATCGGACTTGCGTATTTCTTCTGGTAAAACAAAGATATGGACTTTCGCAATTGCTCTACCCATTGACTAACCAGTATTAGTTGTAAACGTTCCGCTCTTGGAGGTCAACGTGAAATGAAGGAGACACCAAATCAGCTCCCCAGCTCTATTTCATGCGCACTCCTACTCCCAGAAGTTAAGCACCAAGAAACAATAGATAGGGGATAATAGCTATGAATATGTGTGTGTGTGTGTGTGTGTGTGTGTGTGTTTGTATGTTTGTACAGTACACACTGGTGATGAATACCAGATGCAGGCATTTCCTTTTGTTAGTGCAAGCAAGTTCAGAACTTGCCAAATCGCCCTGCTCTCCACCCACACAGTTGAAAACTTCCACACACTCCCACACACACACACTCGCTCCCAAATCCTGGCCCACTAATCCTCCTCCGTCCCAGGCTTAGGGGTAGCCAAAGCTGCAGGCTAATTCAATCTTGGCCGGTGCTCCTCTGCTCTGCGAGCGTCTCCTGTTGTCTCTCTGCTCTCCACCCTTGCACTCACGCTCTTTCTAATTACTTCTCACTCTTCTGCCTCAGCGCGCCCTACTTATTTGTGCAAAACGCCTCTTTGAGTTTCTGCTTTACTTTCTTTATACCCCCCCCCCCCCCACACACACCCCCACACTATTTTTACGAGGCCCTAGCCGCTGTTGCAGGTCTTCGTCTCTGCAGCTGACACAAACTACTTTAATTGCGGATTGCAAAGGTCACTGCAGGTCACATGACCGAGGCGGCAGGTCGTGCTGAGTTGATCTCATCCGTGACGTCAGCCCAGAGGAGTGCGCAGCAGCTCCCCCCCCCCCTCCCATCACATTCCGAAAATAGCCCTCCTTCCCCACCGACGACGTCATTCATTCCTGTTTTCCTCTTGCTCCTCCGCCCCCTTCCCCTCTTATCTTTCTACGTCTTTCCCTCTCTACTCCTCTACTACTTTCCAACATTCTGTCCCACCCCCCCACCTCTCATGCACTTTCCCTGCCCATTAGTCTTCCTCCCATTGCCGTCGTTCTCTGTGTGTCTCTCACGATAACAGCAGTTATTCCATAAAAGAGAGTTCACTGGACTTTGGGTTCATTGCTCTTTGGCAGAGATGGCCGCTTTCATAACAGTCTAAATCAGGGAAGCCTTCCAGGGTTCCCTGATAAAAAATGCTGACAATTTCACACAAGTGAACACAGTCTTCCACTACCAGCCACAGTTTCCACCATTCAAAAAAAAATGTTTTTATCATTGAAATCAATCAATGCAATAGAAGTTTGAGCTGAGAATACCGGCAGTGATGAGTTAAATATTTACTGAGTATGGGCTGGACGACAGGGAAGCCGAAGTGAGTCAGAGTGGAAAGGCTGCTCTGACCTGTGCATCTCTATAACTAATGACCAAAGACAAGGCTTCGCTTTAATCTAAAAGATAACGAAGGCTGCATTTCCTGTGCGGTTGCAGCAGAAATGCCCACTGAGTGGCTCCTAGGCCACCACGGGTAAACTCTCACAACACAGCCACACATTCTTTATTAGCTCTGGTTACCAAAAGTGCTATGGCAAAATATTATTTACATTTTATTACCTCACCATGAAAAATGTCAGTATGTTTTTGAGTAAAACAGAAAACAATGGTGGAACAATTGATAGCATTGTTGCCTTGGAGCAAGAAGGTCCTGGGTTCAACCCCCTGGTTTGACACAGGGTCTTTCTACATGGAGTTTGCATGCTGTTCCTAATTGTGTGTGGGTTCTCTCTGGGTAATCTGGTTTCCTCCCACAGTCCAAATACTGTCAGGTTAATTGGTGACTCTAAATTGCCCTTAGGTGTGAGTGTGCGCATCGTTTGTCTCTGTGTTGCCCTGTGATGGACTGGCAACCTGTCCAAGGTGTACCCCACCTATTGCCCATTGACAGCTAGAGATAGGCATCAGCACCCCTCGTGACCCCACAAGGGATAAAGTGTGTTAGTGGATAGATGGATGGATGGATGGATAAATATATATAGAATGGATGGATGGATAAATATATATAGACATTTATATATTTCACAAAAGTGAATATGGATTGAAAACAAAAACCCAAAAAAACACAGTCAAGAGTAAAAAATAAAATAAAACAAAGTGTGGTAAGTTAAAATAATGTGAAACTGAAAATGAACAAACAACATAGCCTGTGGGAGAGAGTTTTCCATCCATCAAACTTAATTACAACCATTTTATTGGTTTATATGATATCCATTTTTCTCAGTCTTTTGCAAACGTTTCTTCTTTCATGTTAAGCTTGTAAGTGAGCCTTTCAATTGTTAGGATATTTTCCACAATTCACAGCCATTGTCCGTATGTTGGTGTTTCAGTCTTGAACCAGTTCTTGTATATTATGTTTTCCACAGCCACCAGGAGAATTTTAAGCAGATCTCAGTCCTTCCCATGCACATTTTCCTGTAGGTATCCCAGATATAACACAAGACAAGAACGAGGTATTAGGTAGATCAAGATCTGAGTGAATAGTATTCCAGAATGGTTATATTTTCCTTACAACTCCAAAAAATTGTGTTTTTGGTCAGAATTCATGTTTTTTCAGAGTCTCCAATATGGTTGTTGGAATACCCGTCTGATTTCTTGTTTTTATTTTAGCTAAAGTAAGGTCATGGCCTGGAGGCAAGCACAAGGTGGCTAAAGGTGGTTTTCCTAGGTGCATGGCTTTTAGCAAGAACGTTGTCGGCACAAATTTTGCCTGAGCTGTTCTGCATGCAGTTTTCTATGCTCTCTTTCTGATGTGTGTCTTTTTGCCACGTACTCTGATTTCATAGTCCTAAAACATGAATGCAAAATTAGCTCCTAACCCTGAATAAGAGCACATGTATGCATGGTCGTGCCCTTGAATGATAGAAAACGTATGAAAATGTGGGTAAAATAATCCTCCTAACAGTTTTAATTATGTATCATTTGCTGGTTATTGCTCAGCCCATTAACTCCATTAACATGCCTGGAGCTAGAACGTAACCACTAACCTCACATTCTCCAGCCAGCCTTTGGACCTGTCTATGTTTAGCCATGTCTACTCTTTCTTCTCAACGTTACTTGATATATCCAGGGAGCCAAAAATGAGTTCACAGTTAATTAGTCAGTTGTGTCTATTTCTGCCGTACCAGATGACGTGTCTGGTGTTGACTGCTTGTAAAGGATGTGTTTATCGGGGCCTCCGCTAGTGTTTGTCACACAATAGCGGGAACGTGGATGAGAATTTTATATAATCAGACACATTGCATGGTGGGCTGGCTGTGATGTGCCAAGTTCAGTGGCAGTTTAAAGGGTAAATTGAGACTACAAATGGGGGCGGAGGCAGGAATTGACTGGTACACAGTGTGTTCTAAACCGAATTTGCCGCAATATTACAGGCAGGTCGGGTTAATTTGGGCTTCTGCTCTCCGTGGGTGTAAAATATCTGGTAGGCAACACAGTTTATGAACAACACTGTGGGATGTTTCCGCTTGAAACGCTCAGTGTTCAAATCAAAGTTGGGAGTCGTAATTAAAAGCTGTCTCCACTTTTATGGAGGTAATCAATGTTTTCATGAACTTTTTGTTTGACGAGAGGGTGACTCGGACCTCTGGCTGCTCACATTTCCTCAGGTGTTTGCCGTTGATAGAACAAACATTTACTCTTTTAATATGTTAAAGCTTTATCCTCGTAAACCTCTGTGAAGAGGGAAGCAACAATCAGTACAGTACTAGAGATAAATTCACTATTTGCACTACTGTTAAAATAAGACAAGATAAGATAAGGGAGTCTAAATGTCGGCTGACAGGGTAAGAATTCGGTGTAAAATTCATGAAAGCATGGGTCTATCCTGCCTTGTGGTGGCCCCTGCCCATACCATCGTCCGATGGCTGCTTCCAGCAGGAGGGTTCGACATCATCAACCATCTCAAACTTCTTCCTTGAACAAAATCAAGATTTGACCGTCCTCCAGTAGCTTACATGGTCACATAGCCATGGTACATTGTACCTAATAAAGAGGCAGTTGGGTGTAAATAAATAGTCTAGTTTTTCTTCAACCTAATTCAAATATGTAATAATAAGCTAAAGCCTTCTGTCATATCAGGCCCTATTATGCTTTACCTTGGACAAACTGCTTCCGTATCTTTAAATGACATACAGTTTTAGCCCATGAATAGCTGCAGGATGCAGAAGTGATTCTGCTCTGAAATTCTGCGATTTGACCTTTCCAGAGAGTTGTTTACAGTAACACTGTGGCTTGCTATTTGGAGTAATGGAACAAAGTCATCTGGCAACCCACCGCTGGAGAGAAAAACCTTCAGTAACTGCATTCAGAGCATTTCTGACCTGAGCTGAAACAATGGGAAACATGTAACGACAGCTATTTGCCTCAAAGACGGTATGCTGCATCATTCCAGCACCCTGCCTTGTATGGTGCTTTGGGAAAGTATTTATACTTGTTCAACTTATCCACATAATCACAATATGTCAGTTTGTCATATTAAGGTTCTACATGATAAAATGTGCATTTTGTTCTGATGCCACTGAATAAAATTCCCCACAACAAGCGTCCGTCAGAAGTCACCTAATTAGTAAATAGACTCTACAGCACTATTAAGTCCTTTAGCTGACCAAGCAAAGATACGGTCATTCACCTTAAATAATCGGCCTGGAAAAGGGAACCTTATTCACAGAAGACGCCTAGTGGCCAACACTGGAGGAAATGCAGTGCTCCGCAGCTTAAGTTTGAGGTAAGTCATCATTTCTTCCTCAAATCTGGCCTTTATAGAAGAGACAGAAGGAGAAAGCTATAAAAAAAAGTGCTGTTTGCAAACATGCAGGGGGGTATAGCAACCGTCTCAAAGTAGATTGGTTCATCTGGTTGGATAATAACAAAATGAAGCCTTTACGGGTACGTGCTAAGTTGTTTTTGTTATGCTTTATTCATCCTGAATAAACCATAACCATGGAAACATGTCAGCTAACATGTGTATGTGGCCCTCATATGGAAATATCTTAAGATGGATGGGTGCAAAACTGGCCTTGACTTAAAATGGGCTTTTTGGGAGGCCTAATCTGGGTGACTAAATGTGACCCATTTTGGCTAACCCAGTTGGACACCCAATCCCTGTGTTGTCTGGGTCTTAAATTAGCGAGGAACACATACACCATTTTTACCCCCAGTTGTTTAGCATTGAATCTGTATGGCCCAATTTACAGAGTACAATGTAACCCGTTTCATATGCTTTTGGACCTCATACATAAACATGGGGTGGGGCGGTGGTGGCAGCATCATGGTTTGGGATTTGTAATCTTCTGCAGGGATAAGGAAGCTGGTCAGAAGGACACATGGGGGATCCAACAAAAAAAATCAGACTGAATCAGAGATTCACAATCCAGTAGGGCAACAAGCACAAAAATAGTGTCAGAACCACGACGGAGTGATTTAAATCGAAGCACATCCAGGAGTTAGAATGAAATCGAAATCCCTGGCAAGAGGTGAAAAATGATATTCACAGACGCTCTCTATCAAATCTGACTCAGCTTGTGCTATGTCAGAAAAAAATTGAAAAAAAAAATGTATATCTCAAGATTTGCCAAACTGTAACAGCATGGAAACTGTGCATCGCTTCCACTTCACAATTTTGAATTGAAGTTTGTCCTGCGACGTGACAAAATGTAAAAAAAGCTCACGGGGTCTTAATGCTTTTGCAAGGTGGTCTGTAAGTCGGAGGGGAAGAAATGAGTGTTGGATTTCTGTGGAGTAAATTACTCGGCACATAACCGTATAACGTTGGTTATTCAAGCCTCGGCCCAGTGTCATCCAGTGCTGAGACACGGTGGGAGGGACACTTTAGAGGGTTCGCACAGCGAGACGATGGAGGAAGGTGGAGCTGAAAGAGGAACACAGCAGGGGGACGGTTGGAATCCACTCGCCTGTTTCCTCATTTGAAAGAAAAAAAAATGTCAAAAATGTTCTAAAAGTATTAGAGAAAATTACAGCATTTCAGAAAATTGCACTCCTGTGAAGATAAAGGATTTTTATTTGAACAGTTGCAAAGGTGTAAAACAGTCCCGAAACCAACGTTTTTTTATGCCTTTTTTTCCCCCCCCAAGTCCCAGTGCTCTTCTCATTACTGATTTGCCCCTCTAATTATATCCATCTGACGCCACTCAGGGACATCAGCAGTGGAATCCAGGCCAGAGGCAAAGAAGCTATTTCTGCCGGCTTTGGGCGTCCTGGGTGGAAACTAGCTTGTTGGCATATTTTCCAGCGCTGCCCCACCAGAGAGGCTTGTGACCATGAAAGCCACAGAGAGCTCTCAGTCACACTGGGTGCAGGGACAAACGTCACCCTGCACAGAAAGGATTGACTGGAATGGCAAAGGCCAAAATGAGGGGGGGGTGGGGGGTTATATTTGCAAGCCAGCTGCTTCCGTAAAACACTGAAGGATATGTGAACATGAAATTCTTGACATTCTCTGACCGGAAAGTACTTTGTCGATCGAAAGAGAAAGAGAAGAGAAGACAAAAACTCTGAATGTTTTCTCAGATTCTTTGTTTCTACGTGTATGTTTTTTGCACGATGTGCAAAATTTGAAGAATTTCTCAGTCAGTTGGAAAGTTTCAAAAGAGACCCAGGTGGCTGAAGAGATTCAATGATACAGAGGTTTCAACACAAGAGGAAGGAAAGGGAGCCCGGAGGTGCTGCTCTGGAGTAATTCACGCAGCTACCACGGTTCCCCTTTTTTTTGGCATGACTGGACGCATGTGTGTGAGAAACACACAGCAGAGAGAGGGCCTTCACCTACGAGACGAGGCTTCTGCGCATTGAGTGTGCGTATGTGTGTGTGGGTCATGCGTAAATGTGTGATCTCGTGCCCAGGCACATTCAGTATGTGTTTTGGAAAGAAAAAAAAAACACGAGGGGCAGATCAGCTAAAGACAGGCTGCTGGAAAATGCGCGTGAAACAGCCCATAGAGACAGAAGGGGGGGAGAAAAAGTAAAACATGCCCTGGGCCTGATGCAAAGATCACATGGGACTGAGGGATGTGAACTGAGAAGAGGGAGGGGGAAAAAGCATGTGCGTGCGTGCGTCTTTCAGAGAGGAAAACTACATCCAGAGCACGCTTAACTTATCCGGAGCAAACAACTGTTTGGCCTTGTTAGGGCAGAGCCAAGAGTCCGCCCCAGGACCGGTTGTATTTATCCGGTTGCGTTTGCTTTGCTCCGCGAGCGCTCGACCCCCTTACGGCAGGGGCGGCATTGTGACACTTACATAAGCCGACGACGCACGTGGCAAAATGTTCCTCCTGTGTGTTCTGGCAATCAATCACCGTGTGCTGACAAGCCTGCCAGGTCATGTAAAGCATTGTCTCCAGGTTGTTCTTGATCCTCCTAAATCCCTCTCTGCTCACAGAGGCAACCATCGCGGGCTCACCTGGTGTGTGCAATACCTGTTTTTATGTGTGCAGCTGCAGCTGTGTCATTTAAAACGTCCGTCTATTTCAGGAATTCGGTTCAATGAGGGAAATGAAAGATATTTGCTGCGCACAGAGTGACATATATTTTGTTTCTCTTAGTTTTGATTGTTTTGGCTTGCAGCTAACGAAAAAAAAAAATAATAATAATGTTTTTTTATTATATAGCCAAGACCAAATAAAAGAGTTTAAATACAGAGATGGTGAGTCGTGGCCAAATCATGGAGAAGACTGCTGAGTTAACAAGTTCTTCAGCAGGTTGTCCCTGACACCCCTGCCCACAGAGTGCTGTATCAAAGCACGTTGATGGAAAGTTGAATGGAAGGAAAAAGTGGGCCACGAAAGGTGGAAAAGTAGCCTCGAGGGGATTGTGTCATTTTTTTTCCAAAGGTCAAACTCACACTGCAAAAACATAACTAAAAATAATAAAAAAATTCTTAAAATGAGTGTATTTGTCCTTGATTTGAGCATGTAAACATGATTATCTGCTAATGGAGAGAGTCATTTCTACCCTTAAAATAAGATAATTAGATATGCTGCACTTGAAATAAGTTGATGGAGATGAGTTCTTCCTATTTTAAGTGCAAAAATCTTATTTCATTGGCAGATTATCTTATTTACCTGCTCAAATAAAGTACAAATACAATCATTTCAAGAACATTTTAACTTATTTTAGTTCTGTTTTTGCAGTGCACACTATACAGATTGCTTACGCACAGATTGATTTCTCTATTCAAGGGTTAATTTGTAACGACTATGGTTTGCGGTTACTGAAAATGAATGAAAGATGAATCTTTATTAAGCTCTCAAATGGTATTTGCTGCACAAGCCATTCGGTTATCACTGCTGCTTGTACACATTTTGTTCTAATACACTTTTCCTTCCACTCAACTTTCCATATAAATGCTTGAATACAACACTATGTGAACGGCCTAATTCTCTAACCATGACCATTTCTGATTCGCAATCTTTACGGAGAATGTCAGAGACTGTCCGCCTGGCAACTGCGGGGTTATCAGTATTCTCCTTGAACCATCTCAGGTTCAGGGTCCCGAGAAAGGGTGGTGAAGTGATACCCAGCAGACACGCTCTAGCGTTGAGGATGGTGAGTGTTGTCTATGGAAGTCTCGGGTTATCCCCACACCTCTGGGGGGCGACGGTGCCGGTGTTTCTTGTGTGGGAGAAGATGCTCGCCAGCCTCACCTTTCTGCTGCTTCCGGTCTGTCAGAAAGCTGGCGATCCACTGAAAGATGGAGGCCGGTACTGTGAGCTGGGTGAGCTTCTGGTGGAGAATATCTGGGTTGATGGTGTTGAGGGCGGAGCTGAGGTCCACAAACATGGATCCTGGTTTAGTTCCCCGGGAGGTAAAAGGTGTTGCAGGATGAAGTGCAGCCCCAGAGTGACTGCATCATCTGTTTGCCCAGGAAACAAACTACAGGGTGTCCAGCACTTGACACCAGTCGCTCAAAAATCATAACATAAGATTTCTGTCTAAAAAAACGTATTTTATTTTATTTTGGTCTTGTTTTTTTTTTTTACAAGCTGCAAGCCATCATCATCTAAAATAACAGAAGTAAACCCTTAAAACATTTACATTTATGTGTAGCAAGTCTAAACAAGTTCACCTTTTGAATTAAATGATTGAAATAAAAACCTTTTTCAATGACGTTCTAATTTATTGAGATGCACCTGTACTATAAAATTATGATTCTTGATGTTCGTTCTGCATGAAAGTGACTGCAATGACAGCCTGTGGCGTGCACCGACATTACGCTTTCTGCTTTGTTGACTATTTTGTGATGTATAATGAGAAACATATAGCCTGAATGGGCCCCTTCGTTGGCCTCACGGCTAAATATAGATCTGTGAATAGTGTCGCTGAGGTCACAGAAGGCCAAGCTTCTCCCTTCTCACTTCCTTGAACAGAACCAATATCCCAATGTGTGCGTCGCTGGACCTTTGACACAGTTTCAAAGCGAGGTAAGACCATCCTTACCTTTAGGACCTGGCGCAAATATTCACGCCTCCTAAATTGGCACTGTACATGCTATACATAGACGACGGGCCCCACCCTGCTGATGTGCACCACTGTAACACCTCCGGCTGGAATGTCAAACAGCCACAATGCTCATCGTCAGGAACCTCCGGAGGAATAACACTTTGCACATTTGTCCTGGGCAAAGTTAATTCAGCCTCAGTCCAACATACCCTGGACAGGTTTAACACATCATGCAAGGATGTAGATTTAAAGTACCCAGCAAGACTGTTCACACACATATAGCTTTTTTTCCTTTTTTTTTTTTTTTTTTGGTCATGTTTCAAACACATTTTAAGTATTTTATTTCAACAAAAAGTAGCACATAATTGTAAAATGGAAAGAAAACAATATGTGGTTATAGACATTTGTAAAATTAAAATCTAAAAGTGTGGCTTGCACACATGCCAGTCGAACACATGCACTTATTTTTGTCTCGCCTAATGCTTTGTGTGAAAGCCAAAAATTTCAGTTTCAGCACACCTTTTTTTCTTCCAAACGCTATGTCCTCTACATGTTTTGTGGCTTACATTAACTGGACTTTTTCTGGCTTTCTTTCCTCAGTCTTCATAATGCGGTTTGCTCACTGATGTTCTCTGAGAAACCTCTGAGGCAAGGCAAGGCAAGGCAAATTTATTTATATAGCACAATTCAGTACAGAGACAATGCAAAGTGCTTTACATGATTAAAATATAGGAATAAAAGCAAGTAGGGATAGAATGTAGAAACAAAAAAAAAGAACATTTAAAAACAGTAGAACAGTTTAACTTGAACATTCAAAGGCAATTTTAAACAAATGTGTTTTTAATCTCGATTTAAAGGACTCAGGCTTTCCGCACTTTTACAGTTTTCTGGAAGTTTGTTCCAGATAAGTGGAGCATAGGAACTAAATGCTGCTTCTCCGTGTTTGGTTTGTGTTCTTTAGGACACCAAAGAAACAGCCAGATATATGCTGAGAATAAATTACACACAGACTGTGTGTACTAAATAGCATCTAAAGACAGTTGATCTCCCCCCCACCCCCCCCCCAACCTACTAGAGTAAAGGGGGCAGTGTAAGAATGTACACCACTTTTTTTCTGATTTCCATTTGCAAAATACCCATACACACAATTTCAAGTTAGAACTAATTGGTGTTGTTCTACAACAAAAAGTCCCAATAAAATTGGGATACTGAGATACTGAATATGTTTAAAATGCCCTTTATGGATCACATGGCTTGAACTTCTGCAGATTTTACTCGCACCGGCTACTCAGAGTAAAGCCCACAAAATGTCAGACTAGCTGTATGGGATGCTGCGGGAATAGGACACTGATATGCATCCGTAGAGCTATAAAGGCAACACCTTCACACTTTACGTGACATTTTCTTCAGGAAAGAGTGTGTTGGACTTTGCCTTTTTTTCTGACAGCCATTGAACCACTCGTTCATGTTGTTGAAAAGCTGTGCGCAAAATGTCTCCCGCTTGCTAATTGGAGACTCGAATGAACGACAAAAAAAAAAGAAGGAATAAAAAGTGTGTGTTCTTTATCAGAAATGAGTAACCCAGTTGAGAGCGTGGAGGCACTGCGTAATGAGAAACAGACTAAGGATATGGAAAAACTCTGAGGTCAATTCAAGCAGATGTGTAGCTCTTCCTCGTCTTTCATGTAAATGTACCCCACCTGGGCTGCTTTTACGAAACAGGAGATTGCCTCTAAAGACACGGGAGTTTTACTTCTTCCTCTGTCTTTTTCTGTTTCACGGCTGAACAGATGTATTCTGAGGATACCTTTTTAACTCTTCTCTCCCCTCCCTTTGATGCAGACAGCTTCTGTGCTACAGCGCTGCAACCGGCTACCCATTTGGAGTTCTTTTATAACCGCGCGCGTTTGAGTCGGCTGCTCATTTTCGGAGTGAATATGCCTAGACACTCGCACGGAAAGGACGGAAAAAGCACTTTCCTCCTCTCCCACAGAAGCACTCAGTGCAATGATTACCTGCCTTTCCACTCAGGGGGCCATTTGCTGTTACCACAAAGCTGCTTATCTCGCCCCTACAGCAGGCTGTTTGCGGCTTTGCGATTTTTTTTTTTTTTTCTCTCCCAAATGCCCACACTGCTATTTGTGGAGAAATGTTACCTAGCTGGCACAGGTTAAAATCTGTTTGTGTTTCGTGTGGATGTTTGCGTCTGGCTGAGTGTTTTTTTTTTTTTTTTTTTTTTGCGGCGCTGCCTGGCTCTTCGTCTTTGGCAGGTGGATGGGTGGGTGTTAATGTGGAATGGAAGGCTGGAAGAATGCAGAGATGGATGACACAAACAGGGCAGAGTGGTGGGAGGCTGGTGTCAGGGCCCCTACTCCCACTGCCAGGCTGGATGCAGTATCTGACAGCTGACTGAGAGTCTGCAGGCCCCATCTTTGCACGGTCTCACCAAAAGGTCAGCACTTCAATCAGCTCCGCTCCCTGGACGCCTCTCTTTCTCTTCTAAAACCTCCTTTCACGCAAACTTGGACGCGCCTGACCGCTTTTTTTTTTTTTTTACGCGTATAGGAGCGCCGTCCCCGCAACGTGTTTATGCAGCCGGACCACGTGACATCTACGGCGTAATAACATTTCCAAGGCAGATAATTATGCCCAATGTGTAATTTTGGAAGATTCTGGTTTGTGGAAAATTGCAGTCCTCAGAGTCATAACTGGCTCATCGCTGAGAGCGTTTAAATTTTCCAGACCTTTAATTTCCTCTCGGTTCCCCTTCTCAGGTCTCTTATTTGCCTTCACACATCAGGCGCTCCTAATATCCTGAAGTTTGCCACCTGCCACGAGAAAATGATGGGCCTAAAAAAGAAAGTACTCTCACCTCTTGATTGATTTCTTCTTTCACGTTTTGTTGCGTTATTTGTATTTTACAGTGATAGAACTGCACATAATTGTGACATGGAAGGAAAAAGACATGCTTTTTGTGGCATGCATTTGTATCCAACCCTACTGAATCAATATTTTATAGAACCGCATTTCACTGCAGTTACAGCTACAAGTCGATTATGATATATAAGGTTTACAAACCAAAGATTCTTTTTTTTTGACCAGTTCTTCTTTGCTAACTAATTCAAATGCATTCAGATTGGATGAAAAACATTTCTTTATGTCTTGCCATACATTTTTCTGTCTGACTTAATTCATTTGGTCATTCTAATACATGCATATGAGCAAAGTAAATATGTTCCAAACCATCCCACTGTAGTTCTGGCTTTATGTTTAGAGTTACTACCTTGCTGGAAGGTGAACTCCTGGCCCAGTCTCAGGTCTTTTGCTGCTTCTAACAGATCTTTTCCATCAACCTCCCCATTAGGCAACCCCGAAGCATGATGCTGCATTTATTCAAGGGTGAAAGAGCAAAGGGAGCTGTCAAACTTTTTTAGATTTGTAAACTATTTATTGCTTCCCAGCAAAATATTATACCTTACTTTGTTTTGGTCTAATCACCATGAAAATACCAAGTTTTTTGGGTCCAGCATGGCAAAGCCTGTCATCTTAAACTCCCAGTCAGTGTTGGCAAATGGCTGTTCGCACTGAACCAGGTTCTTCCTGTTAAAAGAAACGCTTTCATTTTCACCATCTCCACATCCTTCAAAGCAATCAGATGGGCTTCTCATTTGCATAATAAACTTAGTTAGACTGCGTCGTATCATAAGTTGGATCAAAAAGACATGAATGATTTGATTGGGTTTCCGTCCGTCTGAATGGACAGAATTAATTACATACTTCTGGATATAAATTGGATCTGGATGTCTTAAACTGTGTTGGCGTTTCTTGTGATCTGGCACTTTTTTTTGAATGCAATACTTTTGTAAGGTATGGTATCTTTTCTGCAGAGCAAATATTCAAGTCAAACATTATCAACGATGCCAAGACTGGATCGCTGTCTACAAAACAAAGCCTCCAAACAGGACGACCCAGAAAGACAGATGCATCAGCCCTAACGTTCTGCTTCCTGGTCATACGCCCCATCAAAACATTACGCGATGAACATCCACTTTGAATGTGCAGCTTGGTTTGTTTTTTTTAATGGTGTTAAGATTTAATACTTGTTCATGAGTCACAGCATGTCAGTTAATGTGTCATCTGTTCCTCCTTCAGTTTTTATTTCCAAATTTTTGTTTTTTTTTACACTGCTACCCTTCTATTCAGCCGGTGTGAGGTGGGTAGGGTAGTCAATCAGAACGCTGATCAGCGTCCTGGCACATGACTGCAGGTGTGTTTGTAACCGCGAATTGGGTGGATGTGGCTGTTAGGCAATGCGCCCTGAGCGGTCGGCATGACTGGAAAAGAGCCTCATAAATTCTGCTCATTCACCGTTTCACTATTTTTTTTATTCCTTTAATTGTGACTGATAAATGCATGTGTCATCGACCGCCGTCGGCTGCCCTAATTATCGTTGACACCACGAGGGAAATGTCAATGCGTTTGCGCGTGAAGCGTGTCCGATGATGTTCAGGACTGTGGCAAAAGCGCGGATATGAACGCGACGAGGTGCGTTTTGGGTTCAAGTATCCATTCAGAGAGTCTGATCTGCAGTTTAAGTCTCAGGAGGTTAAAATCGCTCCGTTCTCCCCAGGTCCATACAGCTGGTGACTAAGCCAGCATAAAAAAATAAAAAATAACTCCAAATACACATTGGAAAATATCACACTGGCAACCAGAATGTGTCACGTTGGAGCCTTAGCCCACATATATATATAGAAAATCTTAGGCCTTTGTTCTACTGGCTTTATAGTGAATTTTGTCATCGCCGCTGTAACGTGTTTGGGCAAAAAGCTCAACCACACTGGTTGCAACACTTGAACTCATTTTCTGTTCTCACTGCTTCAGATGATGCCATTGCCATGAGAGTGTTAAAGCAAAATGGTAAATCAGACTTACACATATGCAGTGGGGTTATGAGTAAACCTTATTACACATCTCAGTATTCAGATGATGACTTAATTTTTTGTGGGGGACAAAAATCCAAACCAACCTGTCCCTGTTTGAAAGGTAATTACCGCTTGTTTAATCTTGAACAACCTTTGATTAACCACATTTTCTGATAGTTTCAATAGCAATCTCCATGCCTGATTAAGCCGTCACATAAGTAGAGCCCGTGACAATATAAAGTATAGGCTAGAAGAACTTAAAAAAAGAGAAAACTATGACATTCCCAGATTCAAAGACATTAATGAACAGATGAGAAACAATGTTACTGACATCTATCAGTCTGGAATGGAAAACCAATTAGTTTCAATACTGTACACATGTGGAGAAAACAGAACAGACACCTTCCCAGGACTGCCATGCTTACCAAATTTATCCCAACAGTGCTTCACCAGCTCCTCTGGGACGTCTGAAAAGAACCCAGAACTACACGTAAAGCACCGCAGGCCTCGTGTGTCTCAGTTAAGGTCAGTGTTCAAGATTCAACGAGGGGGAAAAAAAAAGTGACCGAGCAAAAATAGCATCTATGGGAGAGTTCCAAGATGGAGATCATTGCTGATCAAAAAGAAAACGAAAACAAAAACCTCTTGATGACTCCCAAGAGTTTTTGGAAAATATTCTATGAATTGGTGAAAGTAAAACTGTTTCCCATTACATCTGATAAACTATTTCAGAAAAATAACATTGTACCTACAATCTATGTTATGCTCTGGTGTAGAATTGCTGCTTCAGGATCAGGACAACTTAACATAGTTGGTGGAACCAGGACTTCTGCTCTCCGCATCCTGGAGGAGAACGTCCGGTTGTTACTTTGTGACCATAAGCTCAAACAAACCTCCACTATGCAAAAGGACATGGTTTTGCAGACACTAAAAAGCAAACTGACCAAAGGTTGCCAGATTTTTAAAACAATGTTTTCTACGTTATTCTGCAAGTCTGCGCATTAGGTCAGTATTCAGAAAAATAGGTGTAAGATGTCATTGAAACAACTAAAATAAAGTTATAGTTCACAATATATTTAACCAAAAATACAATCAAAAGCAAAAATAGCTACCTATTTGTTGGTAATAACGCCATAAGATGATTATGGCGTTATTGGTCCACCTCTAACCCTAATACTCAACTTCAAGCATTTCAGATGTAACAACAGAAAGCTTTGGGTCCCTGCTCCATGCTTTTTTTTATTTTTATGTTTTTTGCTCATTGTGTATCTCAAGGATTTCATTACATCTACCCATATAGATCCGGCAAAGTTGCTATAACATCTTGGGCTGAAGTTTTGCTAAGGGTGAAGACATTTCTAGAAATTATGCTGTGGACAAGATCTAGAAAAGACAAGACCTAGAAACACTGAAGTGGATGTGTACCCAGATAAAATAAAGCTGTGTGGTTATGGCACCAAAACAAGCTCCAGCTCTGCGGTCCACATCTTCCTAACACCGGTCCAGCCACAGGTCTCTCTCTCTCTCAGATAGTGGGGAAAAAAAGTTTATGCAGCAATCCCAATGCAAAAATATGTTCTCTTTAGGACAATACCTATATCCACCATCTACTTTTACCTGTTTTGCCATGTGGGGGAGTGGGGGGTGGGTTGGTTGGTGGTCAATGGTTGAGATGCAGGGTACCCACCACCACAAGGCAGGACAGAATTTACAGGACAAACAACCATGCACGCACACACAGTCACACCTACCGGCAATTTAGAGTCCGATGCCTGCAGCCTGATCTGTTCAGAACCATTTTTACTACAATTAGCATCAAACTGGACTGCATTTTGAAAATGGTTCTTGGTAAACAGCTAAAGGTGATATTACACCACAGCTGACTTTATTAGCCGTTAACTCATTGGGTATGAATGAAGTTATATAGCAGGACTTTATTGGGAGGAATTAGATTCATCTGAATGAAATAGGACTGATTTGGATTTCATATACCTGGATTAATAGGACTTTTAAAATTACTAGATATGTTTTCTATAATCAGCTTTACAATATGAAGTATTTTCAAAAGGATTTAATTTAGAAGTAGAGATACGAAATAAAACAGCCAGTCAGTCAGACTGATGTTGGCCTGTTTATCACGTTTTGTAGCAATACTAGAGTCAAACATTGTGCTAGACTCTAGTGCAATGTTGACAGTAGTAGTGGTACTTTTCTCCAATTAATGTATTTGTCAGAAATTAAGTATGACTGTTAAGTAAATATAGCAGCTTCTCACAAACACCAAGTTCAAAATACATCAGCTGTCTGTTAAACACAAAATGCACTTTTGGCACTTTCCAGCTCAGTTATTTCCTACGTGAATAATCCTATTTATAAACATTATCTTTTTAGGGTTTGAGTGCGTCCTTTTGCCACCAACACTGGTTCTCAGTTCAAATTACTTCCATATATCTAAACAAAGATCTTTGTGCTTGTACATTACCTTTTGGCTGATTTGGTTTTTTTAACCCCACATTACGGCTGAGTTTCTTTGTTTGCCTTGTAAATAGTTGAGTCGAATCAAAATTCCCTACAATTATCACTAAAAGCAGCCCAAGTGGCACATTTTGGGACCCGCGGACCCAGAGCAAATGTTGTATTACTGTTTTCAATAAGCACAAAACACACATTTTTAAGCCCAAGGGCAATAAAAGAAGAAGGGGGGAAAAAAGCGTTTGATGGTTGACATCTTAAACAAAATGACTCACATGGGCTGGGCTCCATTACTCTCCATATGGTTTATTCAATAAAACGTGTTACACTGAGCTTTCCCGAAGCTGTGACTGGCTTTTGTGTTAGAGTACCACTCAAAGATGACTCCATGGATTGTCATAGCCTGTATCATGTTATTCACTCCCGGGTGCAGACGGTACAGTCTTTTAATTACAGTACATGGGGTATAGACAGTGACTTATTATCCCAGGCCCTTACTCAACACCAAATGGCTCTTCAGTGAGGGCTCTCACTCAATACTCATCCCCTTTTATCAATGCGCAGCAGTTCTAAAGCGGGATGCTTTTTGCCACCGTGCAGCACTTAGACACTCAGGTCTGAAAGCCCATTTATGACACATTCATTTCATCCGGATGACTGACTGAGGAAGACCAAAAAACAAAAAAAAGAGGGGGGGGTGCAGTGTCTTCACCTCAAATCTTTTCTTTGCACTAAAAATACATCCACAGGCAGTCTGAGAAAGAACAGCTTCCTCAATTACAGCATCTTAAGTTTCCACGAACATCCAGCAGAGTTTAACACAAAAAAGGTCACTTTGCTGGAAAACACAATGTAATTTTTTAAAACCAGTCTTGTTTTTTTTTTTGATGAATCAGCAAAAAAAAAAAAAAAAAAAGTAACAAAAGAAGTGTCCATCATCCCACATAAATCTGGATCGGTGCTTTCCTGTGAACCGCTAAATGAACCGATGTTCTTTGAAATGTTACGTGCTCACCCTCTTATTGAAAACTTGATAAGTGTGCACGCTTCATGAATATCTTTAGTTGGAACAAGGTTTTGATGACAGATTAGAAAGAAGAACAGAGAGAAGGATGTGAAAGGTGTCAATCACTATTTTTTTTTTTAAATCCAATGTTACACACTTGGGTTCCCCACTGTTACTCACCATTTCTGGTTAAAAAAAGGATGACTCTATAGTAAAAGCAACTGAGAATGCAGTTTTAAATGACTTTGCAGCAATTGCCCTGTAGACAATGTTTTGCAAGAGGTGCCATACTCTTTGAACTTGTTTACATTTTTGCCACGTCACAGCCTCAACTTTCCGTCAGTCTCGTTTAGATTTCATCTAACAATCCAAATCATGGTTTCAATTTCTTGCCTTGTTTTGTGTCCAACCCCCTTGACTTGACACCCAAGAAATAAAATCCAGCAAAGGCCAAATTCACTATAAATACCACCTGTGTGTAACTTAATCTCAGCATAAACAGCTTCTTTGTGGGGGCCTGAGGTATTTAAGAGAACATTAGGAAACAAAGCACAAAAGACAATTGAGCTCTCTCACTTCTTAGGTATGTCTTAGTTTCTAGAAAGCTTTGTGGAGCTGAATCCTGTGGTTACGCAAACAAAAAAAAAGGTGTAAGGCACAATTTTCCACAGAAAGGACAGTGGAGTAATTTTCCTGACTATGTCACTCATAGGTGGGCATTGCCAACATTTATTGACACATGATTCTAAGTAATTCTAGCCCACACATTGACCTACTATGGTAAGTGCTGAAGGTTTAACCAAAAAGCTGAAACACGTGGAAACTTCTCACTTTTGGGATTTACTGGAGGTATGGAGAAGTGGTATTATGATACATTTAGTGAGGGATCTTTCTCTGAAATTGCTGCCAGGTAGAACAATTTTGGGTCGACTTACAGTAAATGTGCTATTAATTGCTCTCTGCCGCCATCAAGTGGTGAAGAGTTGCTGCAAAAGAAAAGTGTTAAATCTGTGACAAGTGACTGTAATGATAGGGCATCGCTGAATTGTTTAAATATATGTGGGAGTCAATTGGATACAACAGCGCATTTTGAGCTTCAAAATAGTCCAGATCAAAAGAATAATAAAAAAATAAATAAATCAGAGTAATTCCAAATAAATTTATTGTTAACTTCATCCACTGTACAAAGAAAGAATGGTATTTTCTGCACACCGACAGGTCTGAACTGAAATCCCGAGAGGACAGTTGGTTTTCATCAAACAGGTTATCTGAAACAAAGAGGAGATAAAAATGCACAATAAAACGTTCAGCTTTTCCACTCAGTAAAACGAACAGGATCAGACGGAGGCGTCGACAGATCGTACCGCTGGTCTACTCCAGAGCCTTGACAATGGCCTCGTTGGCTTCTATGCTGATCTGAACCTCTGCCCTTGCTGCCTCATCCGCGATGCCGGCCAATTCGGACAGGGCTTTCTCCAGGTTGGCCTTAGCTGCCTGAAAGTAAACAGAAAAAAAAAAAAAAAGAGAATGGGATGGAATGAAACTACAAGATGAGGATTGTATCTGAACCAAGTTTTCCAGTTTTTCTCTCAGTACTTCTTACCATATAAATACAAACTACGGAAACACTGAGTTTAAAGCACTTTTCTACAAAAGGTTAGACCCTAACCTGCAAAAACCACAGGACTGCCGGGATGCATGGATGTAAACAAACTGAACACATTCAATATTATTACATCTTTCCAAGGGATTAACTCCAGAAACCCATCTTTCTTCCGTACTCCATTATTTTTTAACTGGAAACACTTTAATTCCACACATTTCCAGACCGCGTCCCCCGACAGGGACGTCCAAGTGGAACTAGTCAGTCTGAGCAGGAGGACAAAGACGAGCGGAGAAAATCCCCACTGTCTCTTTGCTCTGAAAGCTCCATTTGTCACAGTCGCGATTAGAAACGAGAAATGCCAAACATAGCTGGAAGTTAAAGGTCTCCCAGTAGGGACTTGGCACATCTGCTATAACTCGACAGTGACTGACCTTTCCCGCATTATTAACTGCGCGGGCCCATGTGCATTGTTACTATGGAGTGAAAGACAACTTGGAAAGGGGAAAAAAAGAGAAAATAACTCATTTACTGCGACAGAGTCAAGCTGACAGTCTGCAGCGCTGCCCAAAGCGAGAGACGGACGACTCTACGCCGAGTGGATGATACCACAGGCCCATCAGCGTCATGATGGCCGACATTTCATCCGGGCTTCTCTTGCGGACTGGTCAGATGGTTGGAAAAACCAACCGTAAGAACGGCCTAGAACAGTGAGACGGTAAAAAGAGTCAACGCTCCCCTACTTGGAGAGTTAGCGGCTAAACGTACTAGACGTGTGCTTTAAGAAGCTGGCGGCTTTGACGGTGTGAACTGATGAAGTACGACGTCGGTCCCGGAGCCGCGAGCCTCCTCCGCAGACACACGCCGTCATATTAATGTCAAAAGGAGATCGGGTCGTCTGTGAAAGTCGAAATCCAAAGTCGGCCGGAGAACGACGACCAGATGGGCTCAGTATGGCCTCCATCAGAGGAAAACCGTCTGATTAAACCGGGTCTAGACGGGCAAAACTAAAGCTGAACAAACGACTTTATGTGAATGAAGCCGGTGCGTTAGGGAGTGGCTTAGGAACAGGGCTCACTGAGGTTTTTAAAAGTTGCAATGGTTACAAGAAGGACTAATTTGATCCATTTAGAGATAGTCCCAGCTAGTGAAAACACAGGCAGTCGAGGCGCAGCAGCAACAGGAGCCCCACCAATCACCTTTTATGTTTACTGGAAACATACGACTTAACTGAAGGAGCTTATTTTACCACTTTGCTCAAGTCTCAATATCAAAGAGAAAGAGAGAGAGAGGGCTCTCTTTGGTCGACTACAAAGCGTCGTCTCTCAGAGCGGCGACTTTTGTGCGTGACGCACCACTATCTGCAGACATCTGTTTAAAATCCGTCTTTCCGGTCCCAAATTGACATCGGGGTGGAAGGAGGGGGGGTCAGCTGCTGCAGCAGATGTTTCCTGCTCTGGTGTTGCGGCACCGAGGACGCGCTACTATGGAATACTAATTCAGTTGTGGCGTAAAACGCACCGCACGCTTTTCTTTTCCGTTAGGAATAAAACGATCCCACACTTTTTACACTGTCGTTTTTTTTTTTCCGCCTGCGTGGCTGATGATCAAACCTGGCATCCACCTCCCAGCAGCGTAAGCCATCGTTGCTGGAAATGAGAGAGTTGTGCAAAACAAATGCGCGCCCGGCGGGAACACGGTGCTCTGAGTAGGCTGATTTTATTGAAGCCCGGAGGAATTTTGGTAATCGTGTTATTTGAATGAATCGAGGAATCTTCTCACCTCTAAAAATGTTTGGATTTCCAAGCTATCATATTGTAAGACACTCAAACAGACCTATGCCCAATTAGGGATTAAAGTTCTGTTTAAAACATGTAAAGAATCAGCGCCTCAGTCACACGGCTGATTAAATGCCTGTTTAGAAGAAAAAAAAAAAAAAAAATAGGAATCATGACTGCAGGATGTAAATTAACTGGCCAAGTTTTTATTTCAGAGCAAGTTTGAGATATTAAACTTTACCCCACTAACTTCATCTGTCCCCTGTGACCGTATTTGTGAAGCAGACCACAATCAAGCCTTTTGTTTTCAGCGCCTCGACTGTGGCGCTGCGAATTTACAGCGAGCCGTAAAGGATATGAAAGCATGTCTAAAGATCAGGCTCTTCCCAAGAGAACAGACGGCGCTTCTGTCCGGGGCAAAACTTTCACCGCTTGGTTTTGCCGCTGCTCATCACCCAGTCCAGTGTGCCGTCAAGCCGTCAGCGGCGCAGTGACGCAGCGCTGCCTCTCAGCACCAGAGAGACCAGTCACACTGGTTCAAACTTAATAAACCCAACAAAAAGGTCCTTTAAGAGCAGAGTGCACATGACCGGAGACGGAGGCACAGATAACCTTTTCAGAAAGAAACTCAAGAGAACAACTCAAACTGTTTAGCCCAGACTGCAGCTTCAATAAAACACCTGAGAACATCTAAAAATGGCAGATCTTAGGCAGGTTCATGGCTCTTTATGTAGTTTCAAATGTGCTAAACGTTTGAAACCACTGTCTGGTTGTTGGGTTTTTAAGTCGGATTCTGGTTTTAGGACAATTAAAATATAGACAGTACCGTTCAATCTAGAAGAAAACTAATGGATTACATTAGTAGGGTTTGAGTTTTACTGACCTCAATGGCCAAACAGAAATCAGAGAACATGTAGTTTTTTAATGCGTTAAGATTTTTTTACTTTTTTTAATTCAGCCACTGTACAGGAGAAAAGAAGTTGTGACTGTGCTAAGCTGACCTGCCGATCAGCAGTCAAAGCAGAAAAAGGGAAAATTAGCCCGCTTTCACCACACTCCACCCGATGATAGCTCACTGCTATATACTGAAAGTTCACATGAATATCTGAAAAGCTCTTATTCTTGTTACATTGATCTTACAGCTCTGCGGAAATTTGGCGAACAAGCATGTAAAAACAGCCATCTAATAATTCAATTTAATAACCTGAAGCCACAATTTTTTCAGACTTAGGTTAGAGTGTTGAAGTAAAGACAATCTGCTATTACCTAAATGTTGCCTGGAGAAGACGACAAAAGCCTGAAAAATGTGTCAGAGTTTCTCAGATCAACCGCAAAAATCTTTCACCCCTTAAACATTCAAGCTTTAATCGTAAACTTCCATCTTTTTCCAGTTAACTATTACGGGACACTGCAGTATGGTCGTAAGGATTTAACGAGAGATACAAATACAAAACGGTGCAAAAATGAACAAAACTTCCGATGATAGAGGCAAGCAGGCTGGAAGCAACTGAGGGCAATTCCCTACAGCAGAGATAAAAGCTTCATATTTATAATAGTTATCATTTAACACCTTACAGCAATATACGTTGTAGCGTGTAGGTGAGTAATCAGGCAGCGCTTCTACTCACTGCAACGTCCAGCTGGTCCAGGGGAACGGCCTCCTCAGCGAGCAGCTGTACCGATGAATCAGCGTTGACCGTCACCGACCCGCTGCTCACTGCAAACATACACACACAGAAATAGCGTCGCTTGGGAAGAACTTACAAACGCATCACAATTGATCTGTGGATGACAGGCGAAGTCAAATTACAGTGGGCATCAGAGATGTTAGAGCAGCAGGAATGGCTCTGGCCTATAGGTTCAAATACAGGTGGACCTCAACAGGATCCCTGCACACCTTTCCAAGCAGGAACTTCTTGCTTTCCCAAACCCCAATTAGTGGAGGTCTCCATTCCAAGTACAGATGCCAAAGATTCACAGGGAAATGATGAAGACACCATACCGGGGAAAGGTTTTGTGTTTTTGACAAACATCTGTCTGGAATAGGACAACGGACATTTCCGAGGCTTTGAGACGCAGGCAGTCAACGTCACCGAGGGAGAAAACACGGAACAGTGGGGAACATTTCCAACAGTGGCAGGCCAACGGTGTGTTCGCTGGAAATGGGAAAAATGGGTGTTTCACCATTCACTCCAAGGAGGACTGGTTGGTGCCAGTCAAGGACTCAATGCAGTCTGCTGGGTTTCCATTTGACCAATCCGTCTGTATTTGGTAGAACTGACTCAGTGAAGTGGATTTAGATGACATTGGATCTATACAAGTAAAATTATTATTTTAATGCTGTTAAATGGTGATATTTAGGAACATATTTATTTGCACTAACCTGTCCATTAGTAATTATTTGTTTAGGGACAAAGTGTTTTTATTTGCTTTGGAGGTCGTCAAGACTAGTTAAAGAGCTATACAAGTACAAGCCATTTACCATTTATTATCAATTATGCCATTCGGGTTTGATAAACAGACAGAAATTAAATTTGCCGTGTTTTTGCTCTCTTCTGAACAGAAACATCCAAAAAAAAAAAAAAAGGGGACCAGTGGACCCAGACCTTTATACATGCTGTGGCCAGAGAAGTTTTATTAGGGGTCCATATACTAACATATACTATAGTATATACTATATATACTATACATATACTAACTAATGTTAAACAGTGGACAGCGCTGCAGATGACAGATTTATACAGCGCATCTCAGCAGCAAGGCGATTCAAAACTGGTACATTGCAGTGGCAGAATAACGGAAAGTAAATAGAAGCTAGATTACAGATGGAAATTAATGTTTCAGTAAATAGTTGAAACAATCAAAGGCTTTTAACTTTTTATCTAAAAGAACTCAAGAGTTTCAGCATTTTTTCCAGTTTTCTGAAAGCCTGACCCACATAGTGGAGCATAACAAACAAACAACTAAATGCTCGCCGACTTTCAGTAACTCATCCGTTTGTGGTCCTTGTATCTTCTGATTTTAGGAATATAGTGAAAACTAGGTTTTGCCGAAAGGTCTGCACGGTTGGTACATTCTTTCACCCAACATGAAATAATCATTGCAAGCTTGGTAAAAAATGAAATGAACATTCCTTTTTAGTCAAACTTACTCAGATGTTTCTGAAGCGATTCTGCCTACCAACATGGTGGTTAGCGACAGAGAGCCCAGATATGTGATGTCGAATGAGAAAAGCACAGTGAGTTTTTCACAATCCTGCTGAGACAATAGTTTTTTAATCCTCAAAATGTTCTTCAGGCTGACTTTGTAATTTTCTTAATGTGCCAGGTAAGAGTCCATTAACAAACCCTGATGTCAGGCCTGATCAGTGGTTTCTAGCTGTAAGAACCAAAGCTGTGTACTGACTGTTGATCGCTCTTCCTCTGGTCCAAAAACAGGTACTTCAGTTTTTAATAATTGAAGAATATTATGGCACATCCACACGTTGATTTATTCTACGCATCTACTCAACACCTGAATGGGTTCATAGTCACCTGGTGACAGGGCGATGTAGAGCTGGGTACCATCTGCATAGTAATGGTGACCTACCTATTTGATTTTAATAATCTGAGCTAGTAGGAGCAAGTAAATAGCAAATAGGAAAGGACCCAAGATGGAACCTTGAGGTACCTCACATGTGATTTGTGTCAATTCTGACAAAGTTACCCATTGACAGAAAGAAGTCTCCGACCTTGTAGTAAGACTAAAACGAGTTAATTACTCCAGTAAAAAGTCAAATCCAGTCCTTCAGTCACTCTAGTAATATACCATGGTCAACAGAGGATGTCACTTTCTTAAAGTCAGCAGAATGAGGGGCTTAACAGATGCATATCTTCTAAGATTTTGATGTTGATTTGGTAGAATTGTGTAATTTTATCAAATTTTTTTGATAGGACAAAATATTGGTACTGAAATATTCTCACGTTTCTCAGAGAAGAAGTTAGCAAATTCATAGCAGCTTAGGGTAGAGCTGAATGCAGATGCTACAGACACAGGAGGGTTTGTTAACCTATTGACCATGGTGAACAAGGCATAAAATATATTGTTTTTTTATGATTTCAGAAAAGGATTCCCTAGCATTCTTCAGTTCTAAGTGATATCCGTACAGTGTCTCTATAGATGTCACAGTAAATGTGGAGTCCAGTCTTTCACCACCTGCGTTCAGGTTTTCAACCCTCCCTTTTATCTCTTTTTATTTCTTACCAGCATTTCTCCACAGAGACGATGTTTGACCAGAAACAACCTTCACCTTAATGCAGGGGTGTCCAAAGCTTTTGGCTTGTGGGCCAAAGTTGCCAAGTCAAAAGCACTTGAGGGACAAAAAATTAATAAAAATAAAAGGACATAACCAAAAAGTAGATTTTTTTTAACCTGCTGTCATTTGAACCATCTGTATTTAGCTAATTTTAATACATACATTCTAATCAGGTTTTAATGCACCAAAATCTGCATATCAGTAGAAGTCATTAGATAGCTGTGGTCCTATTTACTAGGAAATTAAAAAGAAAACGTGTAAAAAGCGTGGTTATTAAAACGACAAATGTTTTGCGTTGCACCTAACATTTAATTTTAAGATTTGAAGTTGTCTGCAATAATGTTGCCCTAGTTAAACATTAAAAAGCTTCCATTTGCATGAGCCACCAGGGCTGCTCAGCCAAATCTTTCTTGAAAAGAAAAATTTCCTGCCTTAATGGGAGCAATGGTGGTTACATACTACAGAAGAAATCTGTAAAAGGATAAATATCATGTTTCACTGGTAACCAATAGTTGAATCAAGTTCCATACTTGTCCAGACTGTGCAGGGACCAGGATGTAGTTGTATATGATACAGGACACAGTGCTTGTGTCGGAGCTTACCAAAGTATTTGGCGGCGGAGCCATCATCATTAAAGACTGTGACGACACCGGGCCGGAGCACCTGCAGGGTGGGTACGTGGGCCGGGAGGATACCGAACGCACCGGTGAGTGTGGGGACATCGACCTGCTTCACGCTGGCCTCTTTGAAGAACACCTGGGAAAGGAAAACATACAATGAACATTGTTTTTGTCTTTTTTCAATGATTTCATTATTTATCAGTCATTTTATTGTTTAAGATCTCATATTCAACACTTTTAGAGTCTCTGCTTCGTAGATTCTTTCATGTCCACCTCCATTGTCTTTGCTCCTTTAGTCCTGATGAAAACCAATTTCAAATCAGTGACCTTAACCCTTGTCCCCACTGCTTAGCCTTATTAGCCCATCTCTTTTGGTTTAAACTTTGCGTCAAGTTCCTTGTGCATGAATTTATAATAAAACACTAGTTGACTGACGAAATTGTTACAGATTTTTCAGGTGAAATTGAGACCAAATCAAAGAATTGATATTTGGAATATACTTATAAAGACTTCTTCAATCGGCAAGAGTTTGTTATTTTATATTTTCTTAAAAACATAGAAGCATCCATATTGGACTGCAGATGCTTTTGCTAAATCTAATTAACTTTTTAGACCTTTATGCAAACTTTCGATAAATTAGCTTTAGTCTGGGAGAAGGGCCGGGTTTCTTATTGGCCTGGAAGGCCGTCAAGTTTTAGTTATTTGTCACCCGAACCCTGAAAACCGCTGCCCATCTCTACCCGTCTACACCAACAGCTTCTTTAAATAACGCGACATGTGATGGAGAAAGGGTCAAAACACACTTTTCTTACTCAGTCGGAGGAGCCGATGAGCCGACTTCATTAACGTTGGCCGAGCTGCGTTTAGATGAGGCAGAGCGAACGCCAGCTAGCATGAATGCTAGCACGCTGTCTGAGCCTCCTTCCTCCTTCTGGAAGCCGCAATGGCAAACATCGAACAAGCGGATTTTACCCAAAGTAGTTAAGTTAGTTGATCCTAAAGTCAGAGAATGGCTGCACAAGCCAGAGTACGGTAAGCATTTTGTGCTAAAGTATATGAAAATATTAACAATATTACGCACGCTAATTTTATGCTGGTTTCCATAGTAAACGTTGCAATTAAGTTCAAAATTAGGTATGCTTTTTTGGGGTGTTTTAGATATGCTTTGTCAGGTGTTGCAACCACCGCCTGCAGGTGACACAACGATCCTCATCATCTTCACTGAAGCTACTTTCACAACTTTCAGGCAAGATGTGCTAGACGCACATATCGGCTCTCTCCACCATCGCACTGGCACTGACATGGCAGCGCAAAAATAAACAATACAATAGCATCGAAATGTACCTTCTGTGGCTGAGATGGATTACCTAAAGCAGAGGCTCTGGAAGGTTTCTTTGAGAAACCCAGACGGATTGCATGCAGTGATCCAACATGCAGCCCGTACCAGAAACAGTAGCGGTCAAAACACAGTACAGCATAACTCTACTTCCAGGAGATCCCCGTTTTTATTTCTTGGGCTTCAAGTGATCAGTTTGTTGGTTCCTTATTTACAATTAATTTATTATTTTATTATTTTTTAATTTTAAACGTGACCAGCATTGCTTGTGTTAAGATTTGGTGGCTAATTACAGGACAACGATTCAACTTAAGTGCAAACCATTGATGTTTGCTTTAATTTTTTAGTTTGTTAAGAAAGTATTTCAAGAGTGTGCCTTTTTGTAAGACTCCATAGTTGGTACTTAAGTATTGTTGACTATTGTGTTTTACAATAACACAACAGTCATATTTTCAAATTTCCTGTCAAATTTTTACATTTTTAATAAAAACACAGTGGGCCGCCCTAGTGGGATCTACCTACGGGCTTAGCCATTTTTTGGGGGGAAACCCTGAAGGAGAGGCATTTAAGTCTTTAGTGTCTTGTTTCGTGTTTTCAAATCAAATGTCTTGAAACAGTGTCTTTAGTGCTGCTGTCTGTCTCGGAGCTGACACTTTTGAAGAAGAGGTCCTGCATCTCAAAGACTCCTTTCATGCTTAAAGATTAAATGTTAATAAAGAAATTTAAACCAAATATTAAGCGTCAAACCATCAAAACTGGTTTGGAGATCGTTTTAAATCCAGTGTAGAGAGAATTAAATTTCTTTATTTAAGCAAATAAAATTAACACCTTTACATTTCCAAGCTTAGAAAGTGTTAGATGAACGGCTTCAATGAATACAAAGTGTGTGAGTGAGCCCTTTAGGTTGTCCCCTCGTATCCTCATCAGGTCTCTACACTCACACGCTTGTCCCGACGCAACCGGGATTCGAACTCGCGTCCCCCGTATCAAGAACGCGTTTTTACCCAAGTCGTTGAAATCAAAACGCTTTTATTGACATTAACTTCAAGGTTACAGTTCATCGCTGCACATACTTCGTGCAAGTTGGGATTCATCAACAAATTTAAACGAAAGGTTTTTCTTTTTACCTGCAACATTTCTGTCCATTACTGAAATCAATAACAAGGTTACTACAGTAACAGTGATTAAATACGAATGACACTGAACTGGCTGAAGACACCAAATGACAGCCAGGTTAGCTATCAGAGCTAGCACCATCACCATGCTAGCTTTGACCCAAGCTCTGTCTTCTCACTGTTGCTGCATCTATTGCAATTACAACAAACCCGTTTTACGGCTCCAATCTGCACGACAACATCAGCGATATGCAATTTAAAAAACGGGGACAATGCATTTAAATTACAAAAATCACAACAGTTGCCAAACGGGCTGTGCTAGGCCTTCAGCCTCGCTGCTCTCGTCAGCCAATACCTGTGTCGGAGAAGCAAACGTGAAGGACATTTGCGGGGAACCGCCGGCGGCCTCAGCGTAGCAGCGAGCCTGCCTCAGCGCAGGAAGAGCCCGGCGGAGAAACCTGGCTGCCATCATGTCTGGAAGTTTTTATCAAATTCAAGTGCAGCTGAATGATAGAAATGCCCGGCCCAAGCGTGAAGGCAGTCGGTGAGCGGTTCGTAGGACAAGGACGTTGGGAGTTACCCGTCAGCCTTTGTGCTCGCGCAAAGGATACAGGGTAGCGTAGTTTCTTTGAAAAAAAAAAATCAACGATGCCAAAATAGTTGAATTTATACCACTGTATACCATTTGTCATGATCTTTGATAAAGGAATATTGCAATAATAATAACAACTATTATTATTATTATTATTATTATTATTATTATTATTATTATTATTATTATTATTATTATTAGTAGTAGTAGTAGTAGTAGTAGTAGTAGTAGTACTAGTAGTAGTAGTAGTAGTAGTAATATAGGTGAAAGAAAAAGGATAGTTTACAATACAAAACTGAAAAGTGTGGCATGCATTCAGCCCCTTTACTCCCCTCTTTAGTTTTGGTATAAGACAGCTATTGTTTAAGGGGTTTCAGAAGTTTTTAAAGATTCTAAAATTATAAAACATTATAAAAAAATAGGCTTAAAGCAGTGGTTAAGGTTAAGGTTAATTTTATTAATCCCCAAGGGTTAATTGAGTTGTCATCGACATGTAAAAAAGACATATATAGTTACAGGCAAAAAAACAAGCAAAAAAAAAAAAAAAAAAAAAAAAAAAAAAAAAAAACACTCACACTGGGAGGAGTAATAATCCTAAACTGTATTATATTGTGAAATAAGATTCCAAGCCCAAAATGTAAAAAGTATGACACACCTGCAGATCTACAAACACAGGGCTGTCTATCTGAACTGACAGGCCAAATGAAGGAGCTAAGAGGCCTGGTGGTAACTCTGGAGGAGCTGCAGAGATTCTCAGCCCTGGCAAGAATGAGGTGCCTGCCCAAAACCCATAGTGGACCCAGCCAACATGTGGTCAGGGGTGCTCTGATTCAAAATGCTAACCCTCATCCTCACCCTGACAGCACCATCTACACAGTGAAATATGGTGGAAGCAGCATTACAATATGTGGCCTGTGCAGATACTTTTCTAAACTAAAAACAAGGAAGCTGGTCAGAGTTGATGAGAAGATGGGTGGAGTTGAATAAGATGCATTTCTGGAGGAAAACAGCAAAAGACTTGAGACTGGGGTGGAGGTTCGCCTTCCAGCAGGCTGCTGGACAACGACTCTAAACATACAACCACACCTAAACAAAAATGATTTGTGTTTAGAATGAACTAGTCACAGTTCAGATCAACATTTATCGAGAAACTATGACAAGGCTTGTCACACTTAGATGGCGCTAATCCCGTGTTTTACACAACATGACCTTTAAGGAATTGGCTCATTTTTCTGTTAAACCTTCGCAAAGAGACTCATAGCAGAGCACAAGAAGTAGTGCCTATTTTACGTTGCCTTCATTGCACTTCCTATAGCGCCTCAAAACCAGCAGGTGGCGCCAAAATCCCTTTGTTGCCAACAGACAACACGGACTCACAATTTTATTTATGCATTTGAGAAACATGGTCGAGTTGTCCGATATTAGCGCATAATGTATTTTATAAAACTGAGAGAAAACAAATATATTTTTTATAATATTGTTCCAAATAATGCGAAGCGTTTGCTTGCATTTGTAAACCGAAAGACCATACGCTACACATCCTCCTCTGTGAATGACGTATATAAGATACACTGGTTTACTTATAGCCTCTCAGGCTTTCCCCTGGCTGTGCTCCAACTGTGATGCGCTTCGGGATAATTTGAGAGACCCTTCATCCCTCAGCTTTACCTCACTGTCTACGTCACGTGGTGCGCCTCTGACGGGGCGGTGGGCGTGTCCTAAACGGTGGGGTTTCATTCATAAATACTTATAGCTTTAAAAAGACCACATTAAAGTGCTCACAGGAGTGTTTTGTGTTGCTGCCTTCGCCCCTCCGCCTCCCGTATGGACCAGGCTGGTCGAGTAGGTGAGTGCTGCCGTAGCCGCTTTGTGTGTGTGTGTGTGTCTGTGTGTGTGTGTGTCTCTCTCTGTGTGTGTAGCCCCTTCAGATCGTGAGCCGAGCTGCTGTCTTTGCTCAAGCCTTTCCACCGGACAGATAAAAAAATCAGATGCGCTTGTGAGATATAAGCTACATGAGAACCTCGCTGCGTCCATCTGTATAAAAAGATCCAATGATTTCCAAAGCAAAAACAAATGCGATTCCTCTGCGTCTTGCAAAAAATGATCAATCGGCAAGAGGCACGCTGTCGCTTTTGCTCAAGCCGAAATCAAGCATTTTTAAGTGTTATTTTTTTTCTCCCCATATCTCGCTGCTAATGTTCTACTTTACTGGAGATATTGTGGTAATTGGAACACAAATCTAAACCCGCTGTGAAAGATGCGCAGTGTGAGACCGGCAATACAGCTGGTAGAAATTGAGATTTTAAGCTTGATGGGATACGGTATTGCTGGGGACACCCGTGTCTCTCCATCTGCTTTGGCAACTAATCAACAGAGCTATTTTCAGAGTTTAAAACACAGCAAACCCTCACAGTTCATGATATAGCTCCCCTATATCATAAAATAGCCGCCTTCTGTATAATCTCAATGCCTGCCATCAAATTCTACAATCAATAACGAATACCCATTATTTTATATGATCGTCAAAGAGAAAATGCATTCCAGATCAGTTGATGAAGGTAACTTTTTTTATTATTATTTATAAAGATCTTCCCCGCATTACATTGTGTTGTTCTTAAAACTCAACCACAACATCCACCCATTACTATCCCACTTATCTGACAATGTGCTGCGGGGGCAACAGGTCCAGGAGGGAACCCCAGACATTTTCCCAGTGACATCCTCCAGCTCATTTCTGGGGGATCCCAAGTTGCTCCCAGGCCAGACACCATATATAGTCCTTGAAGCCGGATGACAGAGCTCCTCAGCCTATAGAAGGCTGAGCCGGGCCACCCTCCAGGGGAAGCTCATGCCTGCCACTTTCCTTTGGGATCCCATTCTTTCGGCCATGTTCTGTACCGCAGCTCAGTGGGTAGACTAGTCATCTTGCAATAGGAAGGTTGTGGGTTAAATTGCAGCTTCTCCCTGTTGCATGTACCCTGGCAGGGCACATGTGACAGGGCCTATCGGTCTGCGTATCGGTGTATGAATTTGTGTGCGTTAAAGAGTATGATTGGGTGCATGTGGATGTCGTATAAAGTGCTTTGAGTGGTCAGCATGACTACAAAAGTGCTATATACATTCAATCCGTTTACCTTGTGACTACTGGGGAGCGTTGGAATGTGAATGGACAGATAAATCACGAGCTTTGCTTTTTGGCTCAGCGCTTTCTTTCACCCCAGCAAACACAGTTCTCTTAAATGTTGTGATGCACCGATTGGGTTTCCTGGCCCCAGATAAATTATTCATTGACCAGTTGATTCATTTTCTAATTTTTGGTTTCCTCAGGATAATAAAACATCCAAGAAAATTAGATAGAGCTATTTTTTTTTACAAGATTATTCAACATTTTGCATCAAAGATATGACCCTAATGTTTGTCTGTTTGTTATTAAGCTGTAATAAGAACACCTAAATACTTGCTGTTGAAAGCTGCAGTGATGAACTGAAAATCGTAGGTTTTTACTTTCGCTGCATTTATTGCATACTAGTAAAAATCCGATTTTTCGGTGTTTCACCAGCCAATCACAATCGGTGTCAGTCAAAGAAAAATGGCTTATTCCGATCTCTGGACTCATATCTAATCAAAGGCATCAGGACAAATAAAACAAATGCTCAAAATAATCTTGTGGAATCCAGGTACATGCACTGCAAAAACGGATCTAAAAACAAGTAAAATGTTCTTAAAGTTAGTCTATTCGTCCTTGATTTGAGCCAGTAAATAAGATTATCTGCCAATGGAATGAGTATCTTTGCCCCTAAAATAAGATAATTAGACATCCTGCACTTGAAATAAGATGATGGAGATGAATTGTTCCTATTTTAAGTGGAAAAATCTTATTCCATTGGCAAATCATCTTATTTACCTGCTCAAATCAAGCACAAATGCACTCATTTCAAGAAGATTTGACTTAATTTTATTTCTGTTTTTGCAGTGTGAATCATGTCAATAGTGGCATAATAATAATCATTCTGTTATCTGCCTGTTGCCAGCCATGCAGCACTTTTGTCCTCTTGCTCCGGGGCCAGTGGGCCACCCCTGAGGGGGAAGCACTGATTCTCTGGCTCGGTGGGCTGAGGATGCAGCAACGGAGCTGAGGAGGAGAGTCCTGACACACACACACACACACACACACAAATCCAGAGCTGCTGCTGCTGCTGCGCACTGCCCTCCATCAGGGTATGATCACTGGGCTGGCAGAAAGCAGGATGTGGTGCAGCAGTATACTGCAAAGGAAAGCGTTTCGGTCCCGGTCTGATGTGTTTTCCAGAAACAGTTTTCCTGCTCACTTGGTATAGCTGCGTATGGACATCAGCTGGCTGGCAGCGGGGGGAACTAGGTAACAGATTAAAGATTGTGTTACTGAAGTTGAGCGCTGCAGTGATTGGCTGGCAAGCACGAGGAGCTGAATGCTGCTGGCATGTTGCTTTTTCCTCGCTGGGTGAGTAGCTTCATCTGTGTGTGGGTGTTTGATGCAGCAGTAGTTGTATTAATGGGTGTGATCTGGAAGAAAGGAAAAAAATACGAGGTAGTTGTGTTTAAAGAGCTTATGTTTTTCTATGCTCTGCGGGGAATAGATCCAGTTCTAGTTCCAGGCTGCTCCAAAACTTACGGCCAAATAGCTTCAGCTTACAGACCCAATTCGATGCTTTTGCATCTGCAAAATAAATAAATAAATAAATAAAAATAACAGATGTTTAGGTGCTTCTGCCTCTTTTTGCTGTGTTTCTCTATTTTTCAAGATGCATTTACGTTTTTTTGTTTTCACTAATATCTGCCCTTAAAATTGACAAAGTTATGGCAACAGTTACATTCTAAGGAGCCACTAAGCTCCTTTCTGTCAGACTGCTTTTGGCTGACATGCCTGGATTTATTTCCTCAGATAAAACGGCACATTTGGGGGACTGACTTTGTGATTGCAAAAACAGCTCCAGTGACAGGCACTTCCTTTGTGTACTTGTGTGCTTGTGTTGTCTCTCAGGGGGGACTCTCTAATTGGCTTGGACCATGAGCAATGAGTCTACCGTCTGGAACATCCTACCAGAAAACTCCACAGTGAGTCTACTTTTCACCGCCGGCCTGTTCTCAAACCTTCTGTAAATGTGCATGTATACGTGTGTGCGCGTTATTTGCAGATCACCACCAGAGCCGTACTTTCTCCCCATATTCTCTTCTGGTCGATTGACAGGCTAATAGAGAACATCCTGACCTGGGCCTGACATAATTAAATCTCTGATCTAATCTCCGCTTTAATTTCCCTTTGCAGAGAAAATATGGCGTGATGCAAGAAGGTAGTAGACATTAACACTTGCTGTGGTGTATCTTGTAGAGCTCAAGCGATCATCAGTCTGATATCCAAAAGTCTGCCATGTTTATACAGGTTCATCTTAATAATGAAAATATCCCTGAAAAGGCAGAATCCGTTTCTCTAAATCAATTGAAACATATACATAGATTTGTTGCACAGAAAAGGATGCATTTTAGGCTACAATTTCTCTTAGTTTCAGGGAAATTATGACATAGATAATGAAAACCTGAAATAATTTTAGAATATAACATAAAACCAGTAAAGACAGGGATCTTCCATACAAAAATGTTATGTAACTACCGAGTGATTACATACATATGGAGAAAACTGAAGGAGGGAATTCACAGAGTACGAAATTCAAGTATATTAATGGAAAGTTGAATGGAAGGAAAAAGTACAGTAGAAAATAGGGCAATAGAGTAGATTGCAAAGCAAAGCTGATTCAAGAGTTTGGTTGAGATTTACAAACCGCAAATTTGAGCTGGAGTCAGAGCTTCAAGGGCCACCGCACATAAACAAATCTAGGCCACAATTGTTGTATTCCCTGAACTAGCTTCAATGTCAGAGTTGTCTTACCTTGGCTAAAGAGAGAAACAACTGGACTGCTGCTCAGTTGTTCTAAGTCAAGTTTTCAGATGAAAGAACATTGTATATTTCAAACTGTGGGGCCGTTTCCAAGGTTTCACAGTCTAGGAGAAGTAGCGTGAGGAGCCACAGAATCAGATTTGCTTGAGGTCCAATGTGAATTTTCCACAGTCAGTGATAATTTAGGGAACCATGCCATATGCTGGTGTTGGTCGGCTGTGTTTTCTCAAGTCCAAAGTTAGCTCAGCTATTGAGAAGGAAAGTTTAATGAACTTCATGCTTCATTTTACTGACCGGTCTCAAGGAGATGCTGATTTAATGTTCTACCAGAACTTGACGCCTGCCCACATCGACAAATGTACCAACACCTTCTTTAATGACCATATTATCACTGACCTGACTTAATGTCACTCAAAGTCTGTGGAGTATTGTCAAGAGAAAACGAGAGGTATCCGACTCAACAATGCAAAAGAGCTGAAAGCCCCAATGCACTCTGGCTTCCATGCCACACTGCATTATTGCAGTGACCAAATACAAAGAGCGCATATACTGAGGTCATACAATTCTGTATAAAACATTACTTCTAAAATGGCTTTCATGTAATAATTTCATATCTGAGAAACAATTTTTTGGTTTTCATTAGTTGTCAGGTAAAACCATGTTGACAAAAAAGTATTAGTAGCAAAACCACAAGAAACACAACAATAGAGCACACACACACACACACACACACACACACACACACACACACACACACACATATATATGTATATATATATATATATATATATATATATATATATATATATATTAAATATTAGATATTTAGCATAGATATTTGGATATCTATGCTCTGAATCTCCTTACTCTAGATTTTGATGGTAATTTAAAGACCACACTTCAGGGTTTTCCTTTGACTTATTGAACTAATATGGACACAGATATTTTAAAAATGTAGAAGGTTTTTATGATGTCTCTGTTAATTTATGGGCCCATTTGGACATCTTCAATAAAGCATTCACTGTGTTTATGCAGACCTCTGATATTAGTTGGAATAAAGAGATTTAAAAATGTGTAATTTCCATATATTTTCACTCTTATCAACAGAGTGTACTCAGGAATAGTAAAACCTACTGACAAAAATAGGTAAAGACCTTAGTCACTTTGTGATTAAAAAGGAACTTTTGTCCTCCTCTTTTGTAAAATGTCCTGATAAATGTGTGTGAAAAACACTTGGTAAGGGAATTAAATTGTAGCGTACACCTGTGCTGCGTGTGTGGGTAAATCCCTCAGCTGTACTCCATCCTGTGAGAGTTTTCCCATTACTAACGTGCACCTTAGACAGGTTGATAGTTCCTGGAGTTTATTGATCATTCGCACAGTTGTGTATATATAGATTCAGTTTATGCAAGCCAACCAACCGGTGGGCTCAAAATCAATCTTTAAAACTGCATGGCTGCTGTGAAGGTGTATCAGCAATAAATCTGCTCTATTATTGATGCAGCTCATGTTGCAAAGTAAATTATTTTGTACAATTTGAAAATAAAAATCTGTCGCAATAATCAGTTTTGTCACTTTACGTTGCAGCAAAACACTAATCTACATGATAATGCTGGCTAAGATCTTAAAAAAAAAATATTGAATTTGGTGTCTAATGTTTAAGAAAACAAGTTCAGAAAACATAAAAATCATTTTAAAATAAAGCAATATACACCAGGCGTTCATTCTGATAGTGTTTACTTAGTCCTTTTAGAGCCTGAAAAGACCATTGCACCAGGCGCGATCAGCAGACATAGATATTGTTGTGCCATCTGCCAGCAGTACCGAATAACTATCAGAAAACAAGATCAGAAAACAAGAGCGTCCTGCAACGCCTCACAGTAAAGTGACAGCTCAGCATGGTCGAAGACCAACCCTATCTACAGGGTTGGGGTCACTTTACCAGTTTCTTTCTTTCTTTCCACTGGGCATTGTTGACTCTGTGGGCTCCATTGTTTCTTCTTGTTTATTCATTGCACGCTGACGCAATATCATACTTCTGGTCATATTGTCTTGTTATAGTAAATATACAGAAAAGCACTTTGTTTACTAATGAATAGTGCAAAAACAAAATGCAAAAGGCAGCAATAAAATCTAATAAGCCAACAGGGCCCAATAATTTACCTTATTAGAAAATATTTGTATGCACAAGAGTGAGCTTCTGGCATAGAAATTCATAAAGTTATAGTGTGTGACTAAGCCCCTTTGTATTTACAAAGTTCCACCACTTACCAGATAAATCATATTCCAATGTAATGCTTACAGAAGACATATGTCCTCCATGGGCCTTTCCCTGTTATGAACTAAGAAGAAACTACAAAATGTTGTGCAAAGACAGAGCAGATAACCAAAAGCCAGAGGTAAAGTGAAAAGGCTCCAAATAAATCAAAATTCTAATTAATTTCAAGATATAGTACAAGCTGGTTTGTTTTGGTTGCAGTCACTCTTGCCTTGCAAAGCTACAGTCGTGGGATTGTATATTTGGGTTCTCTCTGGGTACTTCGGCTTCCTCCCACAATCCAAAAATAGTGATATTAGCATGATTAGTCTCTAAATTGCCCATATGAATAATGTAAGTGTGTGTGTGTGTGTGTGTGTGTGTGTCTCTGTGTTGCCCAGTGATGGACTGGTGACCTGTTCAGGGAGTCCCTCGCCCCAAGCACTGCTGAATCTTTGCCACAGTTCTGACAGGGTATAAGTGAGCATGTAAAATCTGGAGCAACACGATGTAAACAGATTGTACAGTACAGAGCTGTTGTGAATACAATAGTTTGTGTTTAAACAAATAATTTTGTAATGTTTACCATTGAACTTAGAAGCATAGTGTTTTTCATGATCTCTGTTAGCCTTAGCTACCTAGTCTACCCTTAGACTAATTTTAATAAAAAAGAAACATTTTCGTCACTGTTAGCATTTTCCACTTCTAAATAGCTGAATGTGACAAAAATGAAAAAGTAATTCTTAAAACATTGAATGACACGTTGTAGAACGATGGTCAAGCAGTGGAAGTCATTTCAGAAACGCCAACAGCTCCCCTGAGGAGTCCCTGTTAAGAGCTAATATTCACAGTGTTAAACAAATCAAGCTCCGACCTTTTCCAGTAATTTGTGGGGATGCAGAATGCAATCTTTTTCCATCTTTTGTAATTGCCATCTATAACCATTTACTTTTACACAGCAATCTTTTAGTTGCTAAGCTAACTGTGTGCACACTCGCTTCTGAATGTATACTATAGTATAATGCACCAACATAATCTGGAGACCCGGTAATTTAGCCGACACAGAAAATTTACTTTTTAAAAGGTGTTGCTGGAACAGGAAGTGATTGGATCACACACTTGGAACCATTGTAGGGATAACAACAGGGTTTGTGGCCGAGAACAACAAAGAGTGGAAGTGATAGTGCACTGAATAAAAGCCACTAGCCTTCTCAGATGTCACTGACTCGGATGACTGATGGGTGATTCGGATCACTGACAGACTGATCCAAATCACAGCGTTAGTTTGCAGGCTAAAGGCTGATGGGGGAAACGTAGTCAGTTCTGAGTTCATGTACAATGAGTCAGTCCTAGGGAGAGGTTTCCAGAAGGGCCAGGCAAGGGGCGAGAGAATCGGTAACAGGAGGCACAGTCTCAGCAGAAGTTTCCAAATGGGCAGAACCGGGAGACAGGTCCGAGGTCCAGGCTTGGGTCATTCTCGAGAGGCAGGAGACTCCAGGCCATGGCAGAGACAGGCAGGAGAATTCGGAGATCGGGAAGGTAATCAAGGAATGCTGGATGGAACCTGGAATATATAGTGCTCATCCCAGGTTCAGCAACCCCACTTAATTGGAGCTGTTGCACGTGTAGCTGCTCAGACCTTGATTACCTGAGCAGCACAGGGAGCAGGAGCACAGCATGGCGTCTTGGAGACTACAAACAGGGTCTTTTCAGGCAGGATCAGACAGAATCATTATATTACAATAACAGCTTACATGATGAGTCTCTCAGGAGTTGTTCGGCTCCTCTAAGTGGCTCTTCTCCATCTGTTTGATCTGACTGTACAGGTGTTTTCCTATGTTCTCAAAAAAGGCACATTATCTTCAGTTTCATTATCACCATTTATTTTACTATTGGCTCTTGCTGTTTTAAGATAAACAGAAGAAACAGCCTGAAAGAGCCGAACTGCATCCAGATACATTTCAAACAACTGTCTCATCCAAAAACAGCAAGGTGTAAAAATACTTCCCATATATGTTGCTCAAGTAAATAATAAAGCTTTTACACCTGGTGAAACCTGGTGTTTTACAGCAGACGTTAGCTTGACTCCCCTATAAGACACTTTTTGACTCTCAGATCACTGAAATAACTCTGATTACTTCTCACTGCAGCACAACAAGATACAGACTCCTGATAGCACTTCTTTGCTGTCCCTATAACCCAGACAACAGTTCATAGATTCAACTACTATCTGTGGGGTGTCACTGAAGAACACTGATGTTACCCAAAACTCAGATCAACAGGGATCTGTTGTGCTTAGGGATGGGTTAGTTGCAGGTATACGGGTGTGCCAGGGTTTTAAAATTTGCATTTACTGATTAAATATTTTGTTCTTAAAGGTTAAACCCTGTTGTTAAGTAGCAGAGACAAGGCTGGAGAAACTGGAGCTTTGAATGACGCATGTGTGTTTGCCACAGTTTATCTCACAAATGGCATTGTTTAAAACTAGCCCCCCCAAAAAATCATGATTAGACTCTTCTCCTGACACAGCTGGGGACAATAAACAGAATATCCCTTTAGCAACATTTATTTATTAAAAACAAAACTGCTGTGACTGGAGTTAGTGTCACTGGTAATGTAGCACTGGCGATGGTAGAAATTTGCATGCAGAAGTATATATGCTCAGGTATAACGCTGCCCTTCTTCCACCTATTGCTTGCATTCAGAGCAGAGCCTAAATAATCAGTTAATTAAGATTAGCTTTTTATATTCACATTGTTTTCTATTAAGAAAAAGCAGCAAAATGGTACAATGTCACTTGAAAACCTCTATAAATAAAGATGCCTACATAATAATAACTAATTGACAAGTCAGACTTCATTTTTCATATAACAAAATCTAACACAAAGGAGTTAAAAGGAAAATGTGGGCCTACAAAACTCAACAATCCAACCAATATCCGAAACTAAGTAAATTAAATAATAACCACCAGCAAACCAGAATATCATCTAAAAAGTAGAACTAAGGAAATGCATTAATGAAAACGAAGAATAAATCACAGATGATAATCAATCTAAAAAACAAGGTTCTAGAAATCCAAAAAAACAGCAAAAAAAAAGTAATTACTTTTACGTCAAGGAAAAAGCGATAAGTGCAAATTAAAAATGCAACAGAACTGAACAAAAATAAAATGAGCTGAAATCTGATAAATAACTACCACAAAATAAAGCAGAATAACTGGAATGTATGTAAAAAGAAGGCTTTTATTTTGCTTTGATAAACAAAAGCACTCTACGCTGCCCCCAGGTCTTCAGGAACGGCATTCTAAATGTGAAGGCAGTATTTACTGAATGATGCCTCACTGCGAGTTTTAGATTTGATTGTTAGCATTAGGAGACGACCTTTCTCTGAAAACCTCGTGGGTCTGGGGGGCTTTCAAAAGAAAATGTAATAAATAGGTTGGAATATAAACATTAATGCCTCCAATGAACTGCAAGACACCTTCCAATAAGTACAAAAATGCACAAGCAGGCACTACCAGTGTGATGTTAGCTCTCTTGGTAATCAACGGGGCACTGCTCAATGTGGAGCTGTGGATTTTCTTTTTCTCTGCAAAATAATACTGACAATAAAAAAATTCCAAAATGCACAAAAGAATCCAAATTGTGATAGGTAACATTTTTATTATAATTAAACCATATATATTATTTCAGCAGCCATCAGAATAACTGCTGCTTTTCTGTTATAAACTAAATAAATAATTTAACGTGTTTGTGTGATGTCTTGAAACTGTACAACTGCTCCTACTAAATTTATCATTCTGCTCCATTGTAATTCTTGCAAAAATTGCGAGCTGAGCTCCCCAAGGTCCTAACAGTTTATCTGTCCAAACGCTGAATACAATCTGTCTACAGACCTTAAAAAGCAGCGCATGGAACACGGCCCAGCAGTCCTAAAGCAACAGATAGCCTCAAAGAACACAAATTAACAAAAGAAAACACACAAATTAACACCATTTTAACTGGCAACAGCAAGACTCCACAAGCTGTTGGACTTGTTCATCTGTGATCTTACTGAAAACAAAGAGTTTTACCTTTGAAGGTTTATTTTTTTTTTCTACTATTTAAGAGTAACACAGTGTTATCCTCTTTTACAGACACAAAACATATAATCAATGGTGATGTCATTTTGTCTTTTTTACCCTTAAGGAGATCCCATTTGAAGCGGAGGAGCAGCAAGATGGCTACGTGCTCCTCCTGGTGATCCTCTCGATCTTTCTGGTAGGAACACTGGTCAGCGTCTCTGTCTTCCTGGTCGTTTGCCGTCGCTGCTGTCGAGGAGGGCAGTTCTGTGCAAGGTGCGGTGAAAAAAACTTATGTGGTGGACCCACTGTAGATCTATTATTTATTCATTCGGTTTTATTTTTTTCTTTTATTGCTCAACAGTTTGCTTGAGGCCACTTGTCTGGAGTTATATAAACCTTGAAATGACATGAGACTCACAGTCATAACTGATCAAATCAGAGGACATAATAAAAGCAGCAGCTGTATAATCTAATAACAAGACCCCAGTAATAAATGATAACCTCATAAAGCCCCTCGGTGCTCACTTTTTGTTGACCGTGTTTCAGCGAGGCTGATTAAAGTCTGCTGCCAACGTCGAAGCTCTAGAAGAGGGTCTTTGTATTGATTTTCATTATGATATTTTATGTTATTGTCAGAAGTCTCGGTTATCTACCAATAAACCCCCGTCCAGTCCCTTATGGTGCAGTACAGTGCACAAAAACTCCCATAAACTCAGTTCAGCACCACTCCTACACAGTTTGGGAGGGAAATAACAGGTTAGACTGTAGATCCAGGTGCATGGAAGGTTGTTGACAGACATTGCTAAACTCAGATGTCACAACTGTTCAGGGAGAATCTGGTGCTTTGGAGCTCATTGTGATTGGAAATGGGGGGTGAGAGGAGGTGGACAGCACTTAAGTGGGAAAGTGAAACGTACAGTGGATCTTGAAAGTGTGCGCACAAATGCTTTGCTTAAATTTGAAAGTGAGACCGCGTTAAACAAATCTCACTGGAGAGGAAAAAGCGGCAGTCCTAAACTAATACATCTTTGGACCCTTGGTTTTCAACCTCAACATTTGGTTTTCTTGGGTAGACATTTGTCAACAAATACAGGTGAATCAGATTTACCATACATAAAGCTCAGGTTTCGTCGGATTTCTGTGACATTTATTGATTTGCATCCTTCAGTTAAAGCCATTGTTTTTTAAAAAGGTGGCAAACGACAAAAAGGGTCCAAATGTACGACGGCATCAGTCAGGAAGAGGCAAAGACAAGACCGAGAAACCGGCAAGCACAGGCTGCGTTCTGCATGAGACAACCACCCCCCTGTATTTTATATTCTAGATTATGAAATAGGAGTGAGGACAGAAGCGTTTTCCCTCAAAGTTAATACTCAGACCTGGCTAAAATATTCATGATGTTCTTTTGAAGAATGTGTAAAGGTCTGATGAAACCAAGCTTATATTTTTGTCCCACTATTCCCGAACAACACTGTGCATCATCTAAAGAGTACAATACTCAGAGTGGAGTAATGATGGTACCGTTATGACCTGGGATTGTTTTTCCCTTTAGCTGGGACTAAGGGTTCTGTCCAGGTAAATGAAAGGATGATCAGTTCTAAAAAAGACTTTTTTTGGCCCCAAACCTGTAGTGTGTGTTTAATGGACACTACAATGTTTAAATAAGAAGAGGGACGTCTTTTCTTAGCATCACAATGAGTCAAAGCATGCATCCAAATTAACAATAGAAACAAATAAAAGCAAGCCAAAGGCCAGAAACATATCAGACAGAGGGTCTTTTAGCTTACCCGAAGAAGGCAATAAACAAGAGATGTCCACACAGTCTAACCGATCTGGAGAACATTCGCAAGTTAGAGATGGCAAATATTGCCAAGATGGCAAATATTGCCAAGTCAGGATGAAGGATGCTGACAGATTCCCACCTAACACTGAGCGCTGAAACCAAATCAGCAGATGCTTCGGCAAACTTTCCGTCTAACAGCGCGGATACTTTTGCCGCCAGTTCACTGGAGCTTTTATTGTTTTACTCTCTCCTCTAATAGCATAGGTTTTCTGCAGCTGAATTATACAAAACAGAAGAAAAGGCACGTTAAATGTGGAAAAAGACGTATTTTTTATTTATTTATATATATCTGGGGTGTGTAAATTTGAGAGCCAATGTAGTGCAAATACACAAAAACACCTCTATAATTAGGCTTTCACGGAGCCGGATTGTTGTTTGTTTTTTTTGCTGGGAGAAAACGAGCGCCAGCCTACAGAGACGTGTAAGCATGTTAAAGCATGACAGCGCAGCGTGCTCGCTCATTCTACACGGCAGCTGCTTGAATGTCAGGGCCTCCCGCGGCGCTGTTATGAAAACACCTTGTTGGAAGCACTTACGGTATTCAAGGCTCTTTATCTGTGAACGTCTGTGTTTATTCAAAGCAAAAGAACGGCTGACCCCCCTCACCTTCTCCACCCCTCCTGTCTAACAGCAACACATGCAACACCATGTACACTTGAGCACACGAGAGCTCTAGGTGCAGATAAACAGGGCGCACACAAGCTGAGGCTGTGAAAAAGGATGAACCGGACCGACTGGTACAAATGATGAGGTATGAGATTTCATAGCAGCCATCGGCGGTGATTAATGTTGCGTCTCAACCCAGCGCTGTGCTGAGGGCTCCACACACACACACACACCACACACACACACACATCACACACCACACAACACACACACACACACACACACCACACACACACACACACCACACACACACACAGAGTGCAGTCACCAGATCACACTTGTATGGCAAGGCAGGAGCCACAGAGGAAAATGAAAGACAGAGGGAAAAGCACAGATCTGGGTGGATGGAGATGTCCCTCCAGTCACAGGCCACACCCACACAAGCACATTCATGCAGCTTTCAGCTCTGCACAATGAAATAAGATGGAGGAAAGGGCCTGGGGAGAGATTTCAGTTTCTTTTTTTTTTTTTTTTTTTTTTTTTACCTCACTCCCGCGTCTCATGCAGAAGCCCGCCCAAATCCTCTGCATGGGATTTAAGGAGTGCAGCTATAGAGGATGCAAGCAGCTAATAAAGATGGTAAGAACAGAGAGGGTTTTAAGAAAACATATCCCGAATTGTGTAATAAAACCGTTGAGGAAAAAAAAAAAACGGTGAGACAACTGTGAGTGGGCGAAGAAGCTCTATTATGTCTTTTAGTGTGTGTTTTTACCTGCAACTCTAAAAGTGGGTTTAAGATCCATTTAGTTCTCCTAGATCTGAAGGTGACCCTCCAAACCTACTGTACATCCACAGCAGATTGGCATACAGTGCAAAGGTTACCTCCCTCACGTCATTACTCTAACTGTATGGTATGATTGTTAATATTGAAAAAAATGGATTGGCTGTTTCACACATGTATGTCCGTTGGAAACGACTCATACTAATATTTTAAAGGTCCATATAGGTGCAATACAGAGCATCAACATGGGTTTCATGGAGCAGAAAAATCTGATGTCTGGTTGCCAATAACTGTTGGTGCAAATAGTAAAACTTCAGAGACATATTATCAATAACCTTTTAACTCATTATTGGAATGTAAATGCACATTCAAGCGTAGCTACAGGAATGATAAGGGCAACAGATGTAAGAAAACAAAACTGGACGTGAAAATGAGTGCATTAAACCCTCTTATAAACAGTTATTGTACAATACAATTGTTCTTCTACGTTTTTGGTTCTTTTTCTTAAGTGTGTGTGTGTTGGGGGCATTTTGGCAACACAACTTGGTGGCAGTACTGCCTCCAACCACAATCACTCTTTTCACGGTAGCGCTATTTATCTGAATATTTTCTTGGTTTTGTTTTTTATTGAGCAGGCCAGAACGAAACAGGCTTAAATAAAAAGAAGTACTAGGACTATTTTCAAATGTAAGGAGTAGAAAATATCAGATAATTGCTTGAAAATGTAAAGAGTAGAAGTAAAAAGTATGCCTAAAAAACAATTACTACACTAAAATATAAATAACAAAATTTCTACTTCAGTAAGGTAACAAAGTACTTTTGCTTAGTTACTTGACACCTCTAAGTAAAAAAACAAAAACATTTTTCCAAATGAAAATTTGACCAGATTGGAATAGTTTTCTCAAGACCTGAAAAATATGTGTTCTTTATCCAATCTCATCTATGGAGCTGGAGCTATTTTGTGGAGAAAGAGAGCCATACAGCGCTCACTCACGGGGGGCGGAATAGAAATGCACGGCACACTTTTTAGTTTGTTCAATACTATATTGACCTACCACAGGAAACCCCAATAAAATACCCCATGATCTGTGGCCGCCATGGTACGAAACGTGGAAAAATTAAATTGCTGCAAAGTCTTGTACAATCACCGGTGCAATCGTTTATTCACCGCACCACCTCAGGTACTCGCTGACTAAAGGTGCTGTAGTCAGTCCTTAAACCATGTCCTTTGATTTGTTTTGCAGTCTGGGTGTCTTCATTGTCGGAAACTTTGCAGGTAATCATCTCCCAACGATAATTTACATTTTTTGTTTCCTCCCAGGGCCAACGATGACCCCGAGAAAACTGCCCCTTTCATGGGGGAGTCTCATCCCACCAATGGTAAGTAATCCAGGAACTGTCACAGTCAGCAGTGGAAGATCTACAGCCATTACTGTATAATGTCGCAATATAACGTAACTTAACTTCAAATACGTGTCTTCAGTAATGCTGTCTCTCTAGACAGTTAATTAAGTCTTATATACACAGTCATGCCCAAAATAATTCATACTCCAGAAGGTTTAGGGTTAAAGTAATATTTTTGTTTGTTCAACCTGCTACTTCTTACAGGATGTAAGATAAAACACATTTGAGTCCCGGATTTAAATCTGACATAGAATCTGTGGTGAGAGCCAAAGATTAGGGTGATGGCAAAGAGGCCTCCGAACTATAAGCAATAAATCATCAAAACCATTGGAACACGCAAGATGAGTCCAATTGCTGAACTGCCAATAAAGATTTTGCCCACTGATTACAGCTATTCAAGATCATTTTATTGCAGGAATGTTTGCACATCCTCACTGGAGGGGCAATAAATATGGCCAATATTGTTATCAAATACCCTAAAAGTGAGATTCAGAATCAGGCGGGTAACAAATGCCCCACTTGAAATTGATACGGTTGATTCGACTCCAATGTTAAAGACCAAATTCAACTTCCAAGATGATTCAATTCATCCCCATAAGGGCTGCAATGTTTGTCTATTTCATTGGATCAGTAAAACAGTAAAAAGGACACATGGTTGTTTCATAAGCACTGAGAAATGTAATTATCTTCAACTTTAATCAGAGTATGATTGTTGATGAAACAACTGACCAGCTAACTACCGGTCCTATTTTAATGCTTATCCGTCTTCCTTTCATCTTTTATTAAAACTCTTTTCCCCAGTCATCTATCAACCTGAAACTCTGGCTCTTGCTGACTTCCTTCTGTCTC